>NC_057726.1:1102688-1126597 GCF_004010195.1 Chiloscyllium plagiosum | reverse complement strand
GGTGTATGTGGCATTATGGAGGTGTTTGGAGTTATGGAGGGGTATGGGGTTATGGCGGTGCATGGGGTTATGGAGGTGCATGGGGAAGGAAACTGCAAGGGATGGACACACTTGAAATGTGGAGCTTATTCAAGGAACAGTTACTGCGGGTCCTTGATAAGTATGTACCTATCAGGCAGGGAGGTAGTTGTCGAAAGAGTGAGCCATGGCTTACTAAAGAAGTTGAAGCGATTGTCAAGAGGGAGCAGAAGAAGGCTTATGTGAGGATGACATGTGAAGGCTCAGTTAGCAGGTTTGAGTGTTATAAGTTAGGAAGAAAAAGTCTAAAGAGAGGGCTAAGAAGAGGGGACATGAGAAATTGTTGGTATATAGGATCAAGGAAAACCCTAAGGCCTTCTATAGGTACATCAGGAATAAAAGAATGACTAGAGTAAGATTAGGGCCAATCAAAGACAGTAGTGAGGAGTTGTGTGTGGAACCTGAGGACATTGGGGAAATGCTTAATGATTACTTGTCATCAGTATTCATATTGGAAAAGGGTAATGTTAGTGAGAATATGGAGATACAGGCTACAAGATTAGATGGGTTTGAGGTTAACAAAGGAAGATTTAGCAATTTTGGAAGATCTGAAAATAAATAAGACCCCTGGGCCAGATGGGATTTATCTCAGATTCTCTGGGAAGTCAGGGAGGAAGTTGCAGAGCCTTTCGCTTCGATCTTTATGTCATCATTGTCGACAGGAGTAGTGCCAGAAGACTGGAGGAGAGCAAATGTTGTTCCCTTGTTTAAGAAGGGGAGTCAGGACAACCCTGGTAATTATAGGCCAGGGAGTCTTGCTTTGGTTGTGGGTAAGGTGTTGGAAAAGGTTATTAGAGATAGGATTTATAATCATCTGGAAAGGAATAATTTGATTAGGGATAGTCAACACGGTTTTGTGAAGGGTAGGTTGTGCCTCACTAACCTTACTGAGCTCTTCGAGAAGCTGACAAAACAGGTGGATGAAGGTAAAGCAGTTGATGTGGTGTATATGGACATCAGTAAGGCATTTGGTAAGGTTCCACACGGTAGGCTATTGCACAAAATACAAGTTTTTGGGATTGAAGGTGATTTAATGGTTTGGATCGGAAATTGGCTAACTGAAAAAGACAGAGGGTGGTGGTTGATGGGAAATGTTCATCCTGGACCTCGGTTACCAGAGTGGTGTGCCACATGATTTAGTTTGGGGCCACTGCTGTTCGTCATTTTTATAAATGATCTGGATGTGGGTGTAGAAGGATGGGTCAGTAAATTTGCAGATGACACTAAGGTAGGCAGAGTTGTGGATAGTGCCAAAGGATGTTGTGGGTTACACAGGGACATAGATAAGATACAGATCTCGGCTGAGAAGTGGCAAATGGAGCTTAATACCGAAAAGTGTAAGGTAGTTCATTTTGGAAGAAGTAACAGGAATGCAGAGTACTGGGCTAATGGTAAAATTCTTGGCAGTGTAGGTGAACAGAGAGATCTCGGTGTCCAGGTGCATAAATCCCTGAAAGTTGCCTCCCAGGTTGATAGGGTTGTTAAGAAGGCATACGGTGTGTTGGTGTTTACTGGTAGGGGGATTGAGTTTTGGAGCCACAAGGTCATGCCTCAGCTGTACAAGACACTGGTGCGGCCGCACCTGGAATATTGTGTACAGTTCTGGTCACTGCATTACAGGAAGGATGTAAAAGCTTTGGAAAGGATGCAGAGGAGATTTACTGGGATGTTGCCTGGTATGGAGGGAGGGTCTTATGAGAAAAGGCTGAGGGAACTGAGACTGTTTTAGTTGGAAAGAAGAAGGTTGAGAGGTGACTTAGTCGAGATGTATACGATAATCAGAGGGTTAGATAGGGTGGACAGGGAGAGCCTTTTTCCTCAGATGATGAAGGCTAACATGAGGGGACACAGCTTTAAATTGAGGGGTAATAGATTTAGGACAGATATCAGGGGTAGTTTCTTTACTCAGAGAGTAGTAGGGGCGTGGAACAGCCTGCCTGCAACAGGAGTAGACTCACCGACATTAAGGGCAATTAAATGGGCATTGGACATACATATGGATAATAATGAAAGGTTAGATGGGCATCAGATTATTTTTATAGGTCAGCGCAACATCAAGGGCCCAAAGGACTGTACTGCGCTGTAACATTCTATGTCCTATGTTCTGCGTTCTAAGGCATTTGATCAGGTGGAATGACAATATCTTTTTTAAGCCTTGGAATGGTTTAGTCTCAGTGGAGTTTTTATTAGATGGGTAGGAACCCTTTATAGTGATCCTCTGGCTGCAATTCTCACCAACGGTGTGAGATCCAGTAATTTTAGTATCTGTAGGGGTAGTCAGCAAGGTTATCTCCTCTCACCTCTAGCTTTTACACTGGTGAGAGAACCACCAGTAGAGGCTACCCGGAGGGTCCTAACATAACTGCCCCAGAAATGGATCAAAGACACATCCGAAAGCTAGTGTGCTGTCAATTAAACCTGTTGGACTATAACCTGGTGTTGTGTGATTTTTAACTAAAGACACATCAGATCACATTGTTATGCGGATGGTGTTCTTATCTTCTTGTCAAACCCAGTAGTTTCTGTACCCCATTTGATACAATGTATTAATTTATTTGGCTCCTTTTCGGGCTATAAGATTAATTTTTCCAAATCGGAGGCGATGTCAATGAAGGGTTTTGGGGGAATATCCGATGTTGAGGGTGAGTCATGGTTTCGCATTAAGTGGTCACAGGGGTGTTTTCTTTATTTAGGTATTTTCATTACTCCTGTCTTTGATCAGTTATTTAAGGCTAATTTTGACCATTTGCTTGACAAAATTAAGCAAGATCCTCAAAGACGGGAGGCTCTTCCAATATCCTGGTTAGGCTGAGTAGCCCTTATTAAAATGAATATCCTTCCTTGTTTGCTATACCCTATGCAAATGCTTCCCTTGATTTTTCCCAGATAAACATTTAGGAGACTAAATGGCTGATTTAACTCTTTTATTTGGCACCTTATTAAACTCGCCAAATTACAATTGCCCCAAGGGCTGGGAGGAGGGGACCTCCCAAATATTAAAAGATACCAATTAAGCTCATTTTATCTTTTGTGAGCAACTGGGCTTGTGAGGACCCAGCATCAATATGGTTGGATATTGAGGCCTCCCAGGTAAAGTGTTCCCCTACTCGCCTGTTGTTCTAAGATAAAATGAGGACTGTTGTAATCCAATAGTTATTCATACTGTCAAAGTGTGGAGGGCAATGCAGCAGAGTGAGGGTAATATATCCAAAACTTCTTTTATTATCCCTATAGTGGGATGCCAGGGTTCCGGCCAGGGATAATGGACCCCGGGTTTAAACACTGGGCAGCTAGGGGGGGTTTCCTGTTTGGGTGACTTTTTTGAGGGCAAAACATTGATGTCCTTTGACCAAATGAGCCGCAAGAATGGATTATCTATGTGGGATATAGGTGAATTAATGGTATTTCTACAAATTACCATTTCTGATACAGAGTAAATGAATTCACATTAGTCTGTGATTGTTTTCTCAGCTAGGAGCTAAGTTAGCAAAAATGGGAACTACATCGAGGAAGGACATTAGCATGAGACGTGATTACAGAACAATGGTAGAAATACAGGCACTAGATAAAATGCTGTGAAAAAAGGCCTTTATAAACATCTGTTTCCCACTTGTACAGAGACACAGGAACAAACCCCAATTAAAAGGGCCTAGTGATAAGATGCTGTGAGGGGCAGCGCAGATGGAGGGAGTAGATAATGGTAAGCAAAGGATGGGATGACATCAAACAACTTTATGGGAGGCAGAGATAGACATTTGTCACCGACAAGGCCGGATAAACAGAAGTTGTGGGATCAGTCTTAAGGAAATGAGTGACGTAAGCGGAGGAGGGGGCAAACAATGGAATAAGGAAAAAATATGGGGATTCAAACTGTATAAATTTCGAGAGTTTGTTGGATTTGGTGTGCATTTATCATTGCCTTACCTGGCATTAGACATGGCACCCACTTGCAAGTGTACAAATAAACGACACTGTTTCAGATTTTTGGTCTCGGACTGAAATTATTGAAGTGAGTGAGCTTTTGTTTCTCACATCTAGAAGAGACCTTTCTTGCTTTTTCCAGATTAAGGACTTTGTTCAAGAATGAACTTTGCTCTTGACCGATTCCTATAGAAAAGAGGGTGCTTCATGCCAAAAACACTCTCTCAGTTAGTCTTCTTTATCATTTGTTGGGGCATGGTCCCTCAGATGATATTTAGCCACTACGTGAGGTCTGGGAGAGAGAGAGTGAGGAATTGAGATCCCCTCTGAGAAATGGGAGAATATCTATGAAAATGCGAGAAAGATTTCAATCTATAATAGGGCCCATGCCATGCAGTTAAAAATTCATCTGACCCCACACCGTGTCTTGAAATTTAAGGTGGGAGTATCCTCAGTGTGCCCCAAATGTAAAATAAACATTGTTACTCTCACTCACTATCTGTGGTCCTGTCACAGGCTTTGTACCTGGAGTGCTGTGGCAGGAGTAATAGGGAGGGTCTTTGAGACCAAAATTAAGACGGACCCGATCTCTTCTCCTGGGCCTCTCCAACTTTGTGTTCTTTAGACACATCATAGGAGAAAACTTTTTAACATCCTTTCTTTCTGCACGAGGAAAAACATTTTGATGTGTTGGGTGCCTGAAACCGCCCCCCCCCCCCCCCCCCGGGCCTGTTGGGTTGGCGTAAGCTAATTATGGAACATATTCCCCTGGACATTCTCACAAATATGGTGCACCAAGAAATTGAAAATTTTTATAAGACATGGCAGCCCTGTTTGGATTACCTAGCCGCAGACTTGTCTGCCATTTAAAAAAAAGTATTTTGTGTTGTCATGATGATCTGATTTAGTAAACTTGATACCCTGAGAGGAACAATTTCAAATAAATGTGGGTGTAATATTCAATGCTCTTGAATGTCGGGAGCTATTGTTTTGTTGTGCTGAGCAGTGTTATTTATTTATTTATTACTTCCACTGGGTTGTTTACCTTACACATGAGTATAGTTTTTTATTTCGATTTTTAAATAATTTTATATATAAAGTATATAGTTGGTTTATTGTTGATGTAATTTTGTTAATTTATATTAAAAAATATCTTTTCAATCAAAATATTTTTAAAAAAAGATTATAAAGTGAACTTGATTAATTAGGTTAATAGACTAAGGAGTGGCAGGTGGAGTTTAATTTGGATAAATGTGAGATATTGCATTTTGGTAAAATAAACAAGGGTAGGACTTATACAATTAAGTAATATTGGTTAATGTTGTAGGACAGAGGGACCTGGGGTTCTGTCACATGTAGACAGGGGGTTAAGAAGGTGTTTAGCAAGCTTGGCTTCACTGCTCAGACCGTTGAGGATAGGAGTTGGGACATCATGCTGAGGTTGTACTGAACATTGGTGAGGCCCCTTCTCCAGTAGAATCTTAGAATCAGCCATCTTGTCACATGTATTCATGAGTACACTAAAACGTTTACAAGTTGTCACTTACAAGGCACCATCTTGGATACAAAGGTACCTAGGTACAGATTCTTGAGTACAAATTCTTAGGGAAAAGAAATAGATAAAGAAATAAAAAGTTCAAAATAGTGTTCCAACCCAGTCCACACCAGCACCGAGCCTCTAGTCTGTGCGGCTTTGACTCCAGATCACACTAGACTTCACATCGAGGCTCTTGAGGTTGGGAGACTGCTCTGGAATCATCTTGAAGTCTAAGGTCCATGCTGAGGCCACATGGGCTGAAAGAATGCTACACTGGGCCACTGACTGACCATCACATAGGTTGAGAGAGAGACACAATGAGCTGAGAGATTGCCACACTGGGTCTGCACTGAGACTGGGAGTTCAGGACATCGCTGAGGAGAAAGATGAAAAAACAAACATGAAAGAGAGAAAAAAGAGAAACAGATGGAGCAGGTGAGCTCTGGCTGAGGAATCCTACTCCATTGCCAACTTGAATCTGTGTCCAGTTCTGTGTCCAGTTCTGGTCGTTCTGTTATAAGTAGGATATTATTAAGCTGGAGAAGATTTAGCAAATATTTACCAGGATGTTGCTGGGAATGGAGGGTTTGAGTTATAAGGAGAGGCTGAATAGGTAGGGACTTTTCTCACTGGAGCGTAGGAGGATGAGGGGTGACCTTTATAGAGGTATACAAAATCATGAGAGAAAATGATGGCAAGGGTCTTTTCCATAGAGTGGGGGTTTTCAAGACTAGGGGGCATATCTTTAAGGTGAGAGGAGAAAGATTTATGAAGGTCATGAGAGCCGACATTTTTACAGTGTGGTTTGTGTGTGGAATGAGGAAATGGTGGATATGGATACGATTACAACATTTATAGAGTCATAGAGTCATAGAGATGTACAGCATGGAAACAGACCCTTCGGTCCAACACATCCATGCCGACCAGATATCGCAACCCAATCTAGTCCCACCTGCCAGCACCCAGCCCATATCACTCCAAACCCTTCCTATTCATATACCCATCCAAATGCCTCTTAAATGTTGCAATTGTACCAGCCTCCACCACTTCCTCTGGCAGCTAATTCCATACACGTACCACCCTCTGCGTGAAAAAGTTGCCGCTTAGGTCTCTTTTATATCTTTCCCCTCTCACTCTAAACCTATGCCCTCCAGTTCTGGACTCCCTGACCCCAGGGTAAAGACTTTTGCCTATTTATCCTATCCATGCCCCTCATAATTTTGTAAACCTCTATAAGGTCACCTCAGCCTCCGATGTTCCAGGGAAAACAGCCCCAGCCTGTTCAGCCTCTCCCTATAGCTCAAATCGTCCAACTTAAAAGACATTTGGATAAGTACATGAATAAGGAATGCTTGGAGGGATACTGGCCATGCAGGTGGGACTAGTTTAGTTTGGGATTATGGTTGGCATGGATTGGTTGGACTGAAGGGTATGTTTTCATGTTTTATAACTCTATGACCTAGATGCCAATACTCAAATTGACTTCAGCATGACTCAGGAATCTTGGCATTTATTACAAAAGGCCTGGATTATAAAAGTAAACAAGTATTGTAACAATTATAAAAGGCATTGGTGAGACCACACCCAGAGAACTGTGTCGTTTTGGTCTCCTTACTTAAGGAAGGATGTGGGGGCATTGGACCAGGTTGATTCCAGGGATGAAAGAGCCGCTCAATAGCTTGGGTTTGTACTCGCTGGAGTCCAGAAGAATGAGGAGAGATCTGATTGAAGTAATTAAAGCGCTAAAGGGAATTGATAAGGTGGAGGTTGAACAGATATTCCACTTTGTGAGACTGTCTAGAACAAGAGGTTCATAGATATGGATTGAGAGGAGGTAGATTCAAAACTGAAATGAGGAGAAATTCCTTCTCTCAGAAGGTTGTGAATCTGTGGAACTCACTGCCTCAGAGTGCAGAGGGGGCAGAATCCATCAACGGATTCAAGAAAGAAACAGATATGTTTCCTGATGAAAAGTGGGATAAAGGGCTTTGGGGAGGAGATAGGAAAGTGGAGTTGAAACCAGGACAAGATGAGCCATGGTCATGTTAAATGGAAGAACGGGCTCATAGAGCTACTCCTGCTCCTAACTCCTGCAATCCTATCATAAAGGAATGTAAAAGCAGAGCATTTAGAAATACATAAGATGATCAAATAGAGTCAGTGTGGTTTCATGAAGAGAAAATCATGCCCAACAAACAGATTAAAATTCTTTGAGGAGGTAACCAGCAGGGTAGATAAAGGGGAAATAGATGATATAATATGTTGGATGTTCAGAAGGAATTTGATAGATTACCACACATTGGGCTACTTAATAAAATAATAGCTCATGGTGTTGAATGTAGTATATTAGTCTGGATAGAGGATTGGCTAACCTACAGAAAACAGAGTTGGGATAAGAGGCCATTTTCAAGATGGCAACCTGTAACTAGTTTGGTGCCGCAGGATCATTGCTTGGGTCACAGATATTTACACTATATATGAATTGCTTGGATGAGGGAAGTAAATGTACTATAACCAAGTTTGCAGATGTCAAAAATAAGATGGGAAAGCCAGTGGTGAGGATGATACAAAGTGCCTGGAGAAGAATATAAACAATATAGACAATAGTATCCAAGTTCTCCAGGTAATGGGGAAGGCAAATAGAATGCTGGCCTTTATTTCAAAGGAGATAGAATAAAAATAGGGAAATATTGCAATACAAGGCACAAGTTAGACTGCAGCTGGAGTACTGTGAACTATTTTGGTTCCCTTATATACTGGCATTGGAGATAGTCTAGAAAAGATTCACTATGTTGATCCTACATTTGGAGAAACTGACTTATGAGGAGAGTTTAAGTAGTTTAAGGTGGTACTCACTGGAATTTAGAAGAATGAGAGGTGTTCTTTTTGAAACATACAAAATTATTAAGGACTTTATGGACGATTCCAGGAACAAAGGGCATAATTTCAGAATAAGGGGTCACTCAGTTAATTCTGAGATGACAAAGAATTTCTTCTCATAAAGAATAGTGAATGTGCAGAATTCTTTACCACAGTTGGCTGTAGAGGTTGGGTTGTTAAGTATATTCAAAGCTAAGAATGACATTTTTAATCAGTATAGAAATCAGGGTTGTGAAAAAGCAGGAAAGTGGAGTTGTGCATTACCAGCTCAGCCATGATCTTATTTAATGAGAGAGCAGGTTCTAGGGGGGGCAAATTTCCTACTTCTGCTCCTACATCTTATGGTTTGTCGACGTCATCCCACACTTTCTGGCAGCCAGATGAGCAGCTTCAGGCCGCAGAGCTACATTTGGTTCCTCCTCTTTCTCATTTCCTTCCTTTTCCTTTCCCCCTCTTTCCCTTTCCTCTTCTCTCCCTCCCCCTCTGTGATCTGCACCTTCCTTCTCCTGCAGTTTCAATCCTTCCTTAATTATTTGTTGTGCATTCTGGAGGATCTTGGTGAATTCTAATGGTGCCCCGAGCTCTCTGAAGGTACTTGAATCACTCTTGTGTTATCTTTGGTCGGGCTCCTCGTTGATGATATCAGCCAGATTATCAAAGCATAGTCCTTGTTTTAAAGGAGTCACCCATTCATGCTGTTTGGTGGGTATGAAAACCTGAGGGAAATCTGAAACCTGAGTGAACAAATCATGGCAACTTCCAGGATATTTTGCGCAGACAGGTATGGCAAACTTCTGATGGACACAAACATGCTAAACATTGAGTGAAGGGAATAGCTCTTAATTTATGGAAACTTATTGCTTACCTGAGGGTGCCTTGATTGCTATGTGATATCAGTGATTCTCTGAACCTGTGAAAATATGATCACAGCATTAAATCTGATTGTAGTTATCAAAATGTCTTCATCACTGTCAAAATGGATCTGTAGAAGTTGCAGATTGTCAGATTCTAGGGATGTCACAAAGGGATCCATGACAAGTGATGAAGATGAAGAAATTCACTGTTGACAACTGGCCTATTTAGAAAGAGGTCTTGTTCCAGTTGCTGCAAAATTCAGTAGCAACCTGCTGTGAAAATCTAAACCTTACAAGACACTGCTGTTGCTGTCCATATCGCCTTTTCTAGGAATACAATTTCCTTCTAGCTGGAATTCTGTGGCTATTTGCCCTACCACTGCAGAGAATGTCACTGTTGGTGGTGCTGTTGTTTCTGTTGCTGGTGGACTTTTAAAAATTCACTCACAGGATATTGGAATCATTGGCTGGACCAGCATTTATTGCCCATCCCTAATTTCCCTTGAGAAGGACATGGTGAGTGCTCTCTTGAATCACTGAAGTTCATTTGGTGTAAGAATACCCACAATGCTGTTAGGGAGGGAGGTTGAGCATTTTGATTCAGGTGACACTGAAAGAACAGCGTTTTATTTCCAAGCCAGGATGGTGAGTAGCTTGGAGGAGACCTTGCAGATCATGGTGTTCCCATATATCTGCTGCTCATGTCCTTCTGGATTGTAGCTGTTGTTGTAACTGATCCAGTTGTTGCTCTTTCGTGGTCCATGCTAATACAGTAAAGTGTTCCCATGCTGCAGGAAATGCTGACAGCATGGAATTTCTCCAAATCTTGAAAATCAAAAGTACTGAAGAAACTCTGCAGGTGTGGACAGAAACTGAAGAAGGATCATGTTGGATTCAAAATGTTAACTTTGTTTCCCTCTCCACAGAGAAACAGGAGAGAGAAACATTAGTTATGTTTTGAGTTTAATATTATTCTCCTTCAGTCACCCTGCACAGACCTGCTGAGTTTCACCAACATTTTTTATTTTTATTCCAAATTAATAACATTCACAGTATTTTGCTTTTACCAAAAACTTGGAAGTGTTTGAAATCAGTCTCAGAGAACATATGGAATGACTGAAAGCCTTTCACGTAGACAGGTCAGCAGCTAAGCAGTTTCAATGTGTAAGGCTTTCCAGCTTGTCAGTTTCATTGATTATGGCCAGAATCCTGGGTTGAAGATTCAATTAGTTCATTATTTCATTAACTGATTGATGGCTCCACAGGACCCTCACCTCTCACATACATTAATAAAACACAGATGTGAGCGTGATCATGGTGTGAATCCAACATGTCATACATTTATTTGAGAATTAACCCTCACAAACTTGAACCTAATCCCCAATGACCCAACTTGGCAGTAAAAATTAAATCTCTCTCTTTGTGCTTTTTTCTTTTTGTGTGCCTCCTCGATACCTCTTTGTTTCTCTCTTGTTCTCTCTTTCTATCACACATGATCATGTCTCTGTCTTTCTTTCTCTCTTTGCAACTCTCTTGGCTCTCTGATTTTTGGTCACTGTTCCTGCTCCTTGTCCTTCCCTCAAATTGCTGTTCTAAGGCTTGGTAATATGATACCTTCCTGCAGATTTGGATAATTTCCTCTGACAGGTGCTAGTATTTATTTAGACTGGGCTGTGTCTTGGCCCAGACACGGTTTGCTCCAGTAGTTAAGTCCATTTCTAGAATTCCTAGAGTTTCTGCAGGGTCTATGCAGCAATGTGCATATTTCAGCTTCCTCTCTCACTGGTGTAGTCTCTGGTCACTCAGTATCTTAGCGTAAACTTCTCTCTCTTGTAAAAGAATTAAGAACTAGAGGGCACAGATTTCAAGCAATTTGCTAAAGAAATAAATGCAATGTGAGAAACTTTCAAGTGAATGGTTTGGTTCTGGAGAGTACTGTAAAGACAGATTCAAGGCATTCAAGAGGGTTTAGATGATTATTAAAATATAAATTCATAGAATCCTTATTGTGTGGAAACAGACCATTTGGCCCAACAAGTCCACACCAACGCTCTGATGAGTAACCCACCCAGACCCATTTCCCCAGGCTAATGCCCCTAACCTATATACCCCTGAACAGTATGGGCAATTTAGCATAGCCATTTCACCTAACCTGTGCATCTTTGAACTGTGAGAGGAAATCCACGCAGACACAGGGAGAATGTGCAAACTCCACACAGTTGCCCGAGGCTGAAATCAAACCTGGGTCCCTGACGCTGTGAGGCAGCAGTGCTAACCACTGAGCCACCGTGCCTGTCTGTAAGGTTACAGGGAAAGGGTAGAAGAATAGTACCACGTCATGTTGCTTTTTAAATAACGATGGATTAAATGGCCTCCATTTGCACTATTAGAATGCTGTGATTCTGAACTTAATTTAAAAAAGTACAGAAATGTAATCACTGAGTGCTTGAAACCTATATCAGTTATTATAGGGCCAACTGTGAATTAGTGGAGAACAGATCTACCTCTAGCTCAAAAGATTGTTTTCAAATCCCATTCCGGGAGTGTGTCACTAAGGCAGTGTGGCACTGTTTAAGATTGTGTCTTTTGGATTTGAGGCTTGACTGAAACTCCATACCCCACACAGACAGATTCCAGCACCACTCTAATCTAGACCCTGAAACCGCATATCCCTGCTGTAGTGGTTTTATGGCACTATTTCAAAGAAAAACAGAAGAATTTTCCCTGAATTCCTGACCAATATATAAGTCCTTGCCCGAAATGTCGATTTTCCTGCTCCTTGGATGCTGCCTGACCTGCTGTGCTTTTCCAGCACCACTCTGATCTAAACATATGAATAGGAAGGGTTTGGAGGGGTATGGGCCAAATGCCGGCAAATGGGACTAAGTAAATATAGGATATTTGGTTGGCCTAGATGAGTTGGACCAAAGGGGTCTGTTTCCATGCTGTACAGCTCTATGACTCGTGTTGGTCTCCCTGTCTGTTTGTCTGTCTGTCTCTCTCTCTCTCTCACACACACACACACACACACACTCATGTTCCTTGTCAATAACCCTGTATTCTTCTCTTCCCCCCCCCCCAAATCCTTGGAAATTACAAGCTTGAAATAATGTGTGGACAATTCTGCCCTGGCCAGATGGATATGCTGTGGGGTGGTCTATTGGCTGTTATTTAAGTAAAGGTGACAAAACCACCCATGCTGGGAAAGGAAACCCTCAAGATGTAATTATTAATAAGTGATAAGGAAGAAATATGTCTTGTGTTAATAATCTGGGACATATTTGGATCATTTAAAGGCATAACTCAGTAACATCTGTCATTATTTCAGCTGCTACTTGTCAGTAACCCCTCCTCCACCAGCATTGTCTCTAATCCCACGGAGAATCAAAGAATGCTCCATTTAATTTTCAGCTTGTACCGCCTTCATTCCAAACACTGGATTCTCACTAAACTTCCTTTACAATTTCCCCAAATCTCCATCCCCTTACTCACAACTCCCTGAACTTCTCCTGCTCCAATGCATCCCGTCTGCTGACTCACCCCTTCACCATTCATCCCCCCAACCAACGCCCCCAGCTTCACTCTGCATTCCAGTATGCATTTGATGTCTGGCTTGCAAATAGCTCCTGTACCATCTTCCTGTATATGAGACAATGTGTTGCTCTGTATCCTTGACATAATAAGGAAGACATTCAGAGGAGGACATTCAACACTTCAAATCTATTTCTCAATCCAGATAGATTACGGCCAAACTCATAATAAATCCATATTCCAGCTTGAAGATTAATGATTAACATGCTTATGTAGCAAGAATTTATTTAATTCAGTATTGAAAAGTTTTAGTTGATCCCAGCCTCAACAACTGTATGGGAAGGCTGAATTCCAAATTCCTACATTGACCTTGGTGCTTACTGGATAATTGCCTTTGTTTGAAGATCAGTTCCATTACACAGATAAGGTTCTAGCCTCATTGACAAGGTCCTGATCTCCTGACGGTTCAGTATTATTATCAAAAAATTAAAGTTCAGCTATCTCAGTAGAACAAACATTCTAAATAAACTGAGAATAGACAGCAACTAGTAAATTACCTGAGATAAAAACCTTCATGGAAATAACCCAAAACATGTGTCAACAGGTAATAGCCCACACCAACCAAGAAATAACCCAAGAATAGAAAGCAGCTGGTAAGTAATCTGAGATTGACACCAGCTGGTAAATAGGGGAGGCGATGGCCTAGTGATATTATTGCTAGACTATTACTTGAGGAACTCAGCTAATGTTCTGGAGACCTGGGTTCATGTCCTGCCTTGGCAGATGGTGGATTCAGAATTTAATAAAGAATCTGGAAGTAAGAGTCTAATGATAACCATGAAACCATTGTCAATTGTCAGAAAAACCCATCTGGTTCACTAATGTCCTTTAGGGAAGGAATCTGCCATCCTTATCTGGTCTGGCCTACATATGACTCCAGACTAACAGCAATGTGGTTGACTCTTAATTGCCCTGTGGGCAATTAAGGATGGACAATGAATGCTAGCCTATCTGGCAATGCCCACATGCTGTGAGTGAATAAATAAAACCTGTGATAGATACTAGCCATCAAATAGCCATCTCCAACAAGAGAGAATCTAACCATTACCCCTTGGCATTAAATGGCACTGCTATTATTAAATCTCCCACTATCTACATCTGAGGCTTACTAATGACCAGAAAATGAACCAGACAAGCCATATGAGTACTCTGGCTACAACAGCAGGTGAAAGGCTAGGAATCCTGCAGTAAGTAACTCACCTCATCACTCACCAAAGCCTGTCCACTATCTACAAGGCAAAAGTGGAATACTCCCCACTTGCCTGGAACTCTAAAACACTCAAAAAGCTAGGACAAAGTAGCCTACTTGATTGGCACCGGATCCACAAATATTTACCCCCTGGGCTTA
Organism: Chiloscyllium plagiosum; assembly: GCF_004010195.1. Lineage (NCBI taxonomy): Eukaryota > Metazoa > Chordata > Chondrichthyes > Orectolobiformes > Hemiscylliidae > Chiloscyllium > Chiloscyllium plagiosum. Next base: position 1,112,388 of record NC_057726.1, on the reverse strand, counting down.
GGAGTAGTCATATGTACCATCTGCAAGATGCACTGCAGAAATTCACCAAGACTTCTTAAATAGCACCTTCCAAACCCATGACCATTACCACCTCGAAGGAGAAGGGCAATAGATATATGGGAACATCACCTTCAGCAAGTTCCCTTCCAAGTCACTCACCATCTTGACTTGGAAATATATCACTGTTCCTTTAGTGCTGCAAGATGAAAATCTTGAAATCCTCTCCTTAATGTCATTGTGGTTGTCCCTACATCTGAAGAACTGCAGAGGTTCAAGAAGGCATCTCACCAGAATCTACTCCAGCACAATTACGATAGATAAAAAACATTGGTTTAGTTATTGATGTTCACATCACATGAATTAATCCAAAAATCCCTGTCCATAAATAACCAGAGATAATCACCTGTGCATAATTAATGTTCTGATTCTATTGAGTGTACTGGAAATTAACTTCACCAGTACTCCATGAGCTGTACCCAAAGTGTAATTGCCTTACTTATTCACCAAAATGGTCAATTTGTCTCTCCTATTTACTGTTACCCAGGGGGCAGCACAGTGGCTCAGTGGTTAGCACTGCAGCCTCACAGCTCCAGGGACAGGGGTTCGATTCCAGCCTTGGGTGACTGTGTGGAGTTTGTACATTCTCCCGGTGTCTGCGTGGGTTTCCTCTGGGTGCTCCAATTTCCTCCTACAATCCAAAAATGTGCACGTCAGGTGGATTGGCCATGCTAAATTGCCCATAGTGTTAGATGCATTAGTCAGAGGGAAATGGGTCTGGGTGGGTTACTCTTCGGAGGGTCGGTGTGCACTTGTTGGGCCAAATGTTCCATACTGTAGGGAACCTAATCACAAAAAAAACACATTTTCTCCAGATTTCTTCACTGACCTCAAATGATTATTAGAAGTAAAAAATGTATTCTTATATAAAGTGACAAAAATCCAATTATCCTGCTGTTATGCAGGAATATATATCTAAAAGGAACAATGTCCCAGTAGTCCAGGGTTCAAATGCAAAAGATAGAGATAAAGTTTTTGTTGCAAACGTTTCGTCCCCTGTCTAGGTGACATCCTCAGTGCTTGGGAGCCTCCTGTGATGCGCTTCTGTGGTGTTTCCTCCGGCATTTATAGTGGCCTGTCCCTGCCGCTTCCGGCTGTCAGTTTCAGCTGTTCGCTGTAGTGGCCGGTATATTGGGTCCATCAACAAACTCCATCAACAAACACATCGATCTGGACCCAATCTACCGGCCACTACAGCGGACAGCTGAAACTGACAACCGGAAGCGGCAGGAACAGGCCACTATAAATGCCGGAGGAAACACCACAGAAGCGCTTCACAGGAGGCTCCCAAGCACTGAGGATGTCACCTAGACAGGGGACGAAACGTTTGCAGCAAAAACTTCCAGCTCGGCGAACAGAACCACAGCAACGAGCACCCGAGCTACAAATCTTCTCACAAACTTTGAAGATAGAGATAAAACCTATCTCATGGTTTCTTTGATTTCCTGTTGACAAGTCTAATTGCTGTCAGTTGCAGAGGGAAAAAAGACTCCCAGGCCAGGGGGAAGATCAGTTAGACTCCGGTCTTTCGATTGAGTTAACAGGTAACTTTTCAGAGCTCATGAAAAAAAGAGAGATTTTAATTGTTTTTAGAGTTTCAAAAAAATGTTTCATTACAATGAAAACACGACGCCTATTCAAGGAAATACAAAAAAAGTTCATTTATCTTCATTCACTTCTTGATACATTTTTGTTAAATCTTCAAACTATTCCAGCATCATTAATTCTTGAGAGTGCATTTACAATTTTACTTTATTTTTCCAGCAATATGAACAATTCTCATAAGGTTGAATTACAAAGTTCCATCCAAATAGTCTAGCATTTTAAGTTTTAAATTTCTCTGTAAATACTAAGAGCTTACAGGCGACTGACTGTGTGGAGTTTGCACGTTCTCCCTGTGTCTGCGTGGGTTTCCTCCGGGTGCTCCGGTTTCCTCCCACAGTCCAAAGATGTGCAGGTCAGGTGAATTGGCCATGCTAAATTGCCCGTAGTGTTAGGTAAGGGGTAAATGTAGGGGTATGGGTGGGTTGCGCTTCGGGGGGTCGGTGTGGACTTGTTGGGCCGAAGGGCCTGTTTCCACACTGTAATGTAATGTAATCTTATGGTCAGTATATATTTGCATTTCTTTAGGTTGTGACAAATACAAATTCCAAAATGTCTAGGAGCTAGTGACAATCCCAGAGTTTCCTCTTTCAGTGCAGAATATTTATTTATTCTGTTGTTGATTTCGTTTTTAGAAAAGCCCTCTTCTGGTTTGTGTATTCTTGATTCATCACCTGGCAATTAGGCTGCATTTACCCTCAAGTCAGTAGCATTAATTTTAAAAGATTTAATGAATAGGCAGCATCAATTCAATAGTTAGAATTGCCTACAGCTTCTCAAATGCCATTTGGCATTCTTTTGAATGTGTCTCTTTTACACGTTTTCGTAATAAATCTGTGAGAGATGCAGCTGTTGTACTGAGGCTTGGCACAAATTTCTCAAAGTCACCACAATACCTAAAAATCTCATATTGCCAACTAGCTTTAGGACTGGGGAATTCTATCAAAACCTTTACTTTCAGTGGGCAACATTTACCCTTGCCCTACAACGTGTTCTGGTTAAATTATCCATTCATTCATGAATTCACGTTTGACAAGACATATTGCTAGCTTTGACTGTTGAAATAAGGTTTTTTTTGACATGTTGTTCTTAGTTGTTATTAAATATTAATGCATTATCTAAATAAACAGCACAATTAGAGATGCTAGTTACAACCTGGATCAAAAATCTTTAGATTGTAGCTGAAGCATTTTTGAACCCTACTCAACATGCACTCAGTATGACTCAACATTTATAAATCCATTTGGTGTAACCAAAGCTAATATCTCTTTAACTCTTGATGTTGATGGCATTTGCCAGAACCGCTTCAATAAATAAAAAATGAAGCAATGCCAGCCCTAGCCATACACAATGACTAAGGAATTAGGAATGAATCTGGTTTTATTGTGGTATTTGCATTCCTGTAAGTGATATAGAATCTAGTGGATCAATCAGGTTTAGAAACGAACACCACTGGACAACTCCAACTGCTAAGTTCAATCAAGTGATTTTTTAAAAAGTATAAAGATCATATATTTTTAGTTTCTTTATTTTTGATTCTGGACTGAAATGGAAAATGGACTGTTTTAAAACCAAAGATTGTGGGAAAGGTACTACACCTTCTAAAAGCTGTTACCAACATTTATCGAAGCGCTGTTTACCATGAATGCTTTGTTCAACCAGTGGGGAGATGGGTTGGCACCAGGGAGTGCGTGCAAAGTGAGATTCATTCTGCAAGGAGTAGCTAATTGGCTTGTGGAGTGGTAACTAGTTGTTAATGACAAAAACCATCTGCCTACCAACGACTATATGACAGACACTTAGGTAGCTGAACAGCTTATGAGGTGAAAAATATGGCTGGAAACATTTAGACTCCAAGAGAAGAGATAATGTCTTTCTCTCTCTGCAGTAAAAAACACCTAAAGCCTTCAAAAAGCCTGTTTATTTTGCCTCATGAATTGCTGTAAGCTACAGCTTTTATACAATAACTAAAAGATTTTATAACTTGCAGAAGGAAGCCATTTGACACAATGTATCTCTACTGGCTCTTCAACCGAGCATCATTACCAAGTACAGATCTGTTTCTTTCTCTTCATACCCTTGCACAATATTTCTGTCCAAGTAACTATCCAATGCCTTCTTGAATGGTTGAATTCAATCTGCCTCCATCACATTTCCAGGAAATGCATTCCACACCCTAACTACCTCATTGAGTGAAAAAGTTTTTTCTCATATCACCCTGTTTCGTTTGCATATAACTTTAAGTCTATGCCCTCACATTCTTGTTCTTCTTGCAAGCAGGAACAGTTTCTCCCTATCAACTCTATCCAGCTTCTCATCATTTTGAAAATCTCCATCAGATCTCCTCTCAGCCTTCTCTCCAAGAAGAAGAATATCAATGTCTTCAATCTATCCTCGTAACTGAAGTTTCTCATTCTCCAACCCATTCCCGTAAATTATTTCTGCATTCCCTCCAATCCATTCACATCTTTCCTATGATGTGGCACCTACAACTATACACAATACTCCTGCTGATGTCTAACAAGTGTCTTGTACAAGTTTGACGTCATCTCCCTGCTCTTGTACTCAATGCCTCTGTTAATAAAGCCAAAAACTTTGGATGCTTATTAAGCACTCTCTCTGCCTATTCTGCCATTTCAATGACCTTTGCACATATACACATTGTCCTCCTGCTTCTGCACCCCTTTAGAATTGTATCCCCTATTTTATGCACTTCACCTGATGAAGGAGAGTACTCCAAAAGCTTGTAATTTCAAATAAACCTGTGACTATAAACTGGTGTCGTGTGGCTCCTGACTTTGTCCAGCCCAGTCTAACATCAGCACCTCCACATCATGCCTATTTTATATTGTCTCTCAATGTTCTTCCTACCAAACTACATCACCTCAGACTTCTCTACATTGAACCTCATCTGCCACTCATCCACCCACTCCACCAACTTGTGAATGTCCTTTTGGAGTTTCAAACTTTTGTCCTCAAACTCTTCCAAGTTTAGTGTCATCTGCAAACCTTGAAACTGTCCCCTGCACACCAAGATGCAGATCATGAATATGTCAGGAAAACAAGAGGCCAAATATCGACCCCTGTGGAATTCCACAACAAGTGGATAAAGAGTGGAGCTGGAAAAAGCACAGCAAGTCAAGCAGTATCAGAGGAAAAGGGAAGTCTGCATTTCAGGTTGGAACCTCAAAGGTTCAGACCTGAAATGTTGACTCCCCTGTTCCACTCTGATTCTCCAGCATCTGCAGTCCTCAGTATCTCCAGAACTCCACTGCAAACCATCCCTCAGCCTGAAAAATATTCATTGAGTATTACTCTTTGTTTCGTATCACTCAACCAATTTTGTATCCATATTTTTACAGACCCTTTTATAACTTTCCTCACAAGTCTGTTGAGTAGCACTGTATCAAATACTATCTAGAAATCTATGTACATCACATCAACAAAGTTACTGTCATCAAGCCTTTCTGACACCTACTCAAACAAAATAATTTAATATGAATTTCTGTTTGAGATCCATGCTGACTTTTGCTAATCAACCCATCTTTTTCCATTTGACTATTAATTCTATTCCCAGATAATTGTTTCTAGAAGTTTCCCCATCACAAAATTAAACTAACTGGTTTGCAATTGCAATCCTCCAGTTTTCTTTGCTTCTGTTGACAGGAAACTGCTGATTACTTAATTGTTACATTTTTAAAATGATTCTTTCTAGATTTCTATGGTGGATAGAACTCAGTCAGAAAATGTCCAGGTTCTGTATCCTTGGAGGCTGAAATCAGCAACTGAAGGCTTGACAAGAATTAGAAGAGCCTGGGTCATTCCTCCTATTGCAGTCTCTGAAAACAGCAGGAAGATCCCATTCCAGTTAGTTCAGGTAATGGGTGCATCATCTGTAAGGAATGTGAATAGAGCTGGGTGTGTATTGACTTTCCTATGTTAGCTTTGTTTAGTAGACAATATTTTCAGAATGGAAAAGTGCAGCACTGGAAAAGCACAGCAGGTCAGGCAGCATCAGAGGAGCAGGAGAATTGATGGTTCAGGTATAAGTCCTTCATCACACTTTTCAACTCTGACCTCCAGCATCTGCAGTCCTCACTTTCTCCTTTCAGAATGATCCCATGAATACCCTCAAAAGAAAAGTGAATTTATCATTAGTCTCATCTCTCACTCCCAGTGCAGCTTTGAACTGTCAGAAGATAAGCACTGAGGGAGTAACTTCTGCTGCACTGCTGGTAAGTCAGCACTGAAGCCATTCAGCAGGCTGAGGGAGGGATCTGACAGAGATGTACAAAGGGTGGATAGAGAGCAATGTCTCCCCTTAGTAGAAAGATCCCAAACCAGCAGTCACAGTTTTAAGGTATTGAGCAGGAGGCTTAGAGGGATTTGAGGAAAAATGTTCTCACCCAGAGATTTGTGGATATCTGGAGATCATGAACTAGAACAATGGTGGAGGCAGGACATTTATAAAGCATTTTGATGAACCCTTGAAACCATAAAATACAAGGCTACAGGCCAAGTGCTGGAAAATAGGATTAGAAGAGATGGATGTTTTTTGACTGGTGTGGACATGATGGGCTGAATGGCATTTTACCTTGTTGCAAAATCTTAATTACTCCATGACTATTGAAGGGTCAGTGATGAGGGAACATCATATTAATAGTGGGTCAGTACAGAGGGCACCCCGCAGTAGCAGAGGGTCAGTACTGAGGGAGTGTGACATTGTCAGAGGGTCAGTACTAAGGGAGCCCTGCATTAGTGGAGGGTCAGTGCTGAGGGAGTGCAGCACTATCAGAGGGTCAGTGCTGATGGAATGTTACTTTGTCAGAGGGTCAGTGCTGAGGGAACCCTGCACTAGTGGAGGGTCAGTACTGAGGTAGTGCTGTGCAGTATTGCATTTACATAGCATTCTTTATATAGAGAATGTTATGGACCAGGCTCGATCCCTCACAACATTTTCAAGCAGGTAGCCCAGATCGTAACTTTGCTATTTATTTCAGGTAAGTGTACAGTAGATATTCCCAGAGTGAATTAGCTGGTCTGACTGCCAAGTTTTAAACAAACAGAATTTATTTACAAAATTACGGAATGAAACACAACATACCGAAAAGATAATACCCGAATAACGTACCCTATCCAAAAACCCGACAGACTACCCTGACTTAATGATGCTGTTCCAAAATACTTGCAACAATCCCCATACACGGACCCCTTAGCACAAAGAGTAAACATGACACAAAAAGCTTATAGGTTACATAGTCAGAAGGACAGGAGGAAGGGAGCTTCCAGTTTCAACTGTGAGCCTGACTCAACTAACCCCGAACTGAATTGACCTACACAGCGAGAGAGCTGGCCACATCCCCTTGATTATACCGGTTTTATTATTAATACAAGAAAGCCTCAGGCTGGAGGCATTATCTATTAGTGGTAAACAAATAGGATCCCAATAAACCTTTCAAACCAGCCTAGTGCATAGATTCCCTACAGTGTGGAAACAGGCCCTTCAGCCCAACAAGACCACAGCTCCCTTCCAAAGTGTAACTCACCCAGCCCCCTTCCCCAACCTGATTATCCTATATTTACCCCTGACTAATGCACCTAACCTACATATCCCTGAACAGTATGGGCAATTTAACATGGCCAATTCACCTAATCTGCACATCTTTGGATTGTGGGAGGAAACCCATGCAGACACAGGGAGACTGTGCAAACTCAACACAGACAGTGGCCCGATGTTGGAATAGAACCTGGGTCCCTGGCACTATGAAGCAGCAGTGCTAACCATGAGGCACTATGCCACCAGTTGGAGCCTGGACAATTACCCCCGCTCTGAAAAAGATTCAAGGGCACAGTAACTTTGAGAAAAGGATCAACTTTGTGACAAAAAATGTTCCAGTGCATTTCCGAGAGACACAAGGAAAATTGAACAACAAACCAGATAAAGGGTATTAGGAGTAGGAACTGAAGCTCAGTGAAAGAGGTAGGTTTTTACAGGAAGAAAGGGAAGTAGAGCAGTAAAACGTTTCAGGAGGAGATTTTAGATTGTGAGGCTCAGAGTTTTTACCTAGTCATTTGTGGACAATGTGCAAAGAATCAGCTTAACAGGAGGAAAGAGAATAGAATTGAGATTCCCATGGAGAAAATGAGAAAGATAAAAGCCTATTGTGGATGCAGGTAATTATACAGTGTTTTCTGAACAGATTAAATCAGACAAGCTTCCGAGTAAGGTGATCTACAGCATTAAGGGACCTGGGGTGGATGAAGAGCCAAAGGGAATCTTCACCATTGACCCTGACACTGGACTTGTCTTTCTGACCACAGTGCTGGACCGTGAAGAGAAGAGCAGTTACAAGGTAGGAAACCTGAGAAAATTAGCAGACACCACAAGAGGTCTGAAAACCAAAGCTATTTGCTTGTGTTTGCTGAAAATGTGTTGCTGGAAAAGTGCAGCAGGTCAGGCAGCATCCAAGAAGCAGGAGAATCAAAGTTTCGGGCATGAGCCCTTCTTCAGGAATTCTGAAGAAGGGCTCATGCCTGAAACATCGATTCTCCTGCTCCTTGGATGCTGCCTGACCTGCTGCGCTTTTCCAGCAACACATTTTCAGCTCTGATCTCCAGCATCTGCAGACCTCACTTTCTCCTAATTGCTTGTGTTTGTTTTACATAGATCAAAGCTTACGCTGTCAATGAGGCTGGAATGCCTTTGGAAGAGCCTACAGATCTAGAGATTATTGTTATTGATCAGAATGATAACAGACCAACCTTTGACCAGCAATATTTCATTGGACATGTTCTTGAGGGATCACCTCCAGGTAAGTACCATGGAATGGCAGCGGTTACGGTGTTGACACAAACTAAAGTGGTTCAAATGCATATTTTTTAAAAGTCTTGCATCCTGACCATCTTTCGCACTTCAAAACAGAAAGCAATTACTTTCTGCTTGTTTTTTTCTGACTGTGATATCCTCAGATAATAGGGACTTGCAAGGAATTACCAATTTACACAAACGTTTTCCAGCAACATGATCTGATCATCAAGACAAAATGTGAGCTGCTCCGTTCTCCACACCTACCACAGTGCAGACTGTAACCCTCCCTGACCACTCTCTCATCAACAGCTGGCTGAGTGAGCACCAATGAGCATTCACAGTTTCAAACATGATGGCCTGCCGCGTATCAGTATTCCTGCCACAAGCAATGATACCAAGACCCAGTGTTGTAGTGTTTCTCAAATAAATGCTATCTGTCAAATAAATGCTTGAAAGTCACTAAACTTGATCAATGAAGCAGCAGAAGCATCATTTGGTAAAGGCAGAATCTGCAACAAACACTGAGTTCAGCTGTGATTATTTCTGTCATTGATGCAAAAAACAAAGCCAATATGATAAACAACATCGACAGTTGAAAAACTATGTGACTTGAAAGAAGCCAAGGCAATCATGCAAAAGCTAGCTAGACATTGTGAAAACTGGCTGGATAATTTTAGCAGTCCTCTGAAAGGCAGACCTACCAAATATGTTGTTCCTTGTTATCAGAGATGGTTCATTTGGTTGGGCATGTCCACAGAAAATGGTCACATAGCCAAGGATCATGTGTTAAAGTAGACATGGGTGGATCCAGATGAACAATAGGATACCCAAAGCTCCACTTAACATTTCCAAATGTGACGTGAAGGTCCTAGACCTTGATTATTGCACACAAAGGTCCCTGGCTGATGATAGAGGAAAATGCCCTCCTGTGAGCTGGTGTGCATCACACAAAATATTAATCGCTACTGTAACTTGGCAAATGTGGCAAATGCTGAAAACGTTCCACTACACAACATTCAACTGCTCCATGTGCGGTGCTTCTGTTAGAAACTGCCTCTATCAGATTGGTCCCATGAGCCATCAGCAAAGATGCACCTAATTAAGACTTCCATCCTCAATCTGAAATGGACTTTTTACTGCGCATCCGTTATCTTTGATAGATAATAGGATATAAATGGAGGAAGATGACAGTTATAGAGTCATAGAGATGTACAGCATGGAAACAGACCCTTC
>NC_057726.1:1091509-1102638 GCF_004010195.1 Chiloscyllium plagiosum | reverse complement strand
ATATACCCATCCAAATGCCTCTTAAATGTTGCAATTGTACCAGCCTCCACCACTTCCTCTGGCAGCTCATTCCATACACTTACCACCCTCTGCGTGAAAACATTGCCCCTTAGGTCCCTCTTATATCTTTCTCCCCTCACCCTAAATCTATGCCCTCTAATTTTGGACTCTCCGACCCCATGGAAAAGACTTTGCCTATTTATCCTATCCTACCCTCAGAATTTTGTAAACCTCTATAAAGGTCACCCCTCAGCCTCTAACACTCCACGGAAAACAGCTCCAACCTATTCAACCTCTCCCTATACCTCAAATCCTCCAACCCTGGCAACATCCTTGTAAATTTTTTCTGAACCCTTTTAAGTTTCACAACATCTTTCTGATAGGAAGGAGACCAGAATTGCACGCAATATTCCAACAATGGCCTAACCAATGTCCTGTACAGCCGCAACATGACCTCCCAACTCCTGTACTCAATACTCTGACCGATAAAGGAAAGCATACCAAACGCCTTCTTCACTATCCTATCTACCTGCGACTCTACTTTCAAGAAGCTATGAACCTGCACTTCAAGGTCTCTTTGTTCAGCAACACTCCCTAGGACTTTACCATTAAGTGTATAAGTCCTGCTAAGATTTGCTTTCACAAAATGCAGCACCTCGCATTTATCCGAATTAAACTCCATCTGCCACTTCTTAGTCCATTGGCCCATCTGGTCCAGATCTTGTTGTAATCTGAGGTAACACTCCTCTGAGGTAAATCTCCAATTTTGGTGTCACCTGCAAACTTACTAACTGTACCTCTTATGCTTGCATCCAAATCATTTATGTAAATGACAAAAAGTAGTGGACCCAGCACTGATCCTTGTGGCACTCCACTGGTCACAGGCCTCCAGTCTGAAAAACAACCCTCCACCACTACCCTCTACCTTTGAGCCAGTTCTGTATCCAAATGGCTAGTTCTCCCTGTATTCTGTGAGATCTAACCTTGCTAATCAGTCTCCCATGGGGAACCTTGTCAAACGCCTTACTGAAGTCCATATAGATCACATCTACCACTCTGCCCTCATCAATCCTCTTTGTTTCTTCTTCAGAAAACTCAATCAATTTTGTGAGACATGATTTCCCACGTACAAAGCCATGTTGACTATCCTGAATCAGTCCTTGCCTTTCCAAATACATGTACATCCTGTTGACGAATCACCCAGCAGTTCATCTTGTATCCTGCCATCTAACTCTCTCCTTCCCAGTACATGATGGGATTAAAGTTTCGTGTCAGGTGTATCTAATCTGAAGAATCATTGAGTCATAGCATCACAGAGTTTTACAGCCCTTTGGCCCAGGGTGTCTGTGCCAGTCATTAAATATCCATCCACTCTACTTTGGTTGAACATAGAGTAAAACGTCTAATGATAAAAGGGAGAGCTTTGATCTCTCTCTCTCTCTCTCCCTCTTTCTCTCTCTCACACACACATGAGCTATTTGAAAAACTAGGCCTGTGTCTCATTGAATTTTGAAGATTAAGCAATGATCTGATTACAGGGTTTAGAATAGTAATAATACTATATGAATTCAAAGAGGAAATTATTCCCTCAGGTAGGAGGACTCAGAACAGGAGAAAACTTAAAATTAATTAGGGTGATGTCAGGAAAGACTTCTTCACACAAAGGGGAGTGAAAATCTGCAACTCTCTTCCTGAAAAAAGCTGCCAGCCTGTGGGTGTCAATTGGAAACTGAGATTGCGAGTTTTTTTAATTGGATAACTGTATCCATGGCAGGTAAATGGAATTAAGATACAAATCAGCTATGGTCTAATTGAATGGCAGACATCTCCTTAAAAGTTTGTGGAAACAAGTCAGTTGGAGCTTCCAAGGCCATACCACAATGGATATCGTCGTATACATTTCCAGAGTACATTTGCTAAGTGTCTTGACTAGAAGGCATCATGGGAAATTCCAAAGAAAACTGTATGCTCTTCTAAAACTTCATGCATAACTTCTTTGTCTTTTAAAAAACAATCTTACTGGATTCTTAAAATGAATCGGGCTGATCATATATTCGTATTTCAAGAAGCTTGTGACACCCTGGCTTGTATAGACAGTCAAACTAAAGCTCAGACAAATGAGCAGGAAACCATCTGCCTCCACCCAGTTCTGGATGGAGCAATGTTATGTTAAATGAATGCTATTGCTTTTACAGTTCCTCATCACTATAATTATTTTAAACACCCTATTCGAACTTGTTATAAAATACCTTTGGGACAAGTGGGACTTGAAACCAGACCTTGTGATCCAGAGGTAGAGACATTATCAGTGCATCACAAGACCTTTAATTACCCTTAGTTCAATGAAATTCTAGTTAACCCACTGTGATGGGCCATCAAATTTGAAATTATTGTCCAGGTCACATGACTGAAATTAGAGCTTGTTGAATTCTCTAAATATGTAATTCTGAGATTCTAAAGTCAGTTGCTCCAGGGGGAGAATAGGACTCCAGCGTGAGTCGACAGCCTGACTCAAACTCTCCGACTCTGTCTCTGACTCTGAGGTGCTAGCTGGAAAAAAACTGCAAGAACAAAAACTACTCAACCCAGCTCATTGAGGAATCTATTACTGACCTCTGGGATGTTGTAACTCATGTAAATTGATTTTCAATATCATATGTAATTTATAACCTCTCCCCTCTCCTGTCCTTTCTGCCTTTACTTCCTGTTTGTGTGTGTGTGTCAGTGTGTGTGAGTGTGTGTGTTTGTATGAGTGTGTGCGCGGTGTGTGTGAGTGGGGGTGTGTGTGTGTGGGGTGTGTCTGTGTCTGTACGAGTGTGTGTGTGTGCGCGTGTGTGGGGGGAGTGTATCTGTGTTTGTATGGGTGTGTGTGCGTGTGCCCGTGTGGGTGTGTGTGTGTGTGGAGTAACAAACCAAAAACCCTCCATTTTGAATGTTTTACTAATAAATCCTATTTTGGATTTCACCTTCAAGATTTTTTCTGTGGCTTAATTTGAAAAATTGGAATTTGAAAACCGAGGTTTGGGGCACACACTTTGGCCCACCTAAGGAAAGGACAGAAGTGAAAAGGGAAAGGATTAAGTCAAACAGTCCCTCATTAATGTAATATCTCCAAGTCTACAGATGACACAAAGCTCGGTGAGAGAATGAAGTCTTCACTTGGTTTGGAAAAGTTGAATGAGTGGACAGATGTATGCAGATGAAGTATACAATGGATAAATTAGAGGTTATCCACTTTAATAGCCAAATCAGAAAGGCAGATTCATATCTGAATGGTGATAGATGGGAAAGGGGGAGGTGTAAATGAGACCTGGAAGTCCTTGTACATCTGTACTGAAAGGAAGCATGCAAGTTCAGCAGGTGGGAAAGGCTAATGGAATGAAACACAAACAACAGTTTCTAGCAGAACTCTTCATGTCTGGCAGCATGTGTGGGAAGAAAGCAGAGTTAACATTTTGAGTCTGAATCATCAGAACTAGATGAAGAATCATTAGACTTGAAAAGTTAACTCTGCTTTCTTTCTACAGTTGCTGCTGGACTTGCTGAGTTTCACCGGCAATTACTGCTTTTTGTTTTAGATCTCCTGTATCCACCACTCTCTGTTTTACTCAAGGCAACTAGTATGTTGGTCTTCATAGTGAAAGGATTAAAGGACAAGAACAGTGATTTTTTATTACAGTTTTCCAGGGCCTTTGTGAGACCACACCTGGAATTTGTGAGGTAGGATGTTCTGACTGTAGAAGGAGTGCAGCAATGATTTACCAGATTGATTCTTGAGATGGTAGGACTGATGTATGAAGAGCGATTGGATTGGCTAAGACTATATTCACTGGAGTTTGGAAGAATGAGAAGGGCTCTCATATAAAACCATAAAATTCTAACAGGCCTAGACAGGGTAAACCCAGGAAGGATGTTCCTGATGAGTGGGAATCCAGAACCAGGGATTACAGTCTAAGGATACACGGTAGGTCATTTAGGACTGAGATGAGCAAATATGTCTTCACCCAGATAGTGGAAAGCCTGTAGAACTCGCTGCCACAGATAGCAGTTGAGGGCAAAATATTGAATGTTTTCCAGAAGAGGTTAGATGTATTTCTTTGGGCAAAAGGGATCAAAGGTTATGGGGTGATAGAAATGTATGTAAAAGGGATGGAGGAGTCACCTTACTGGTAAAGGAGTATCTCACAGCTTTAATGAGGGAGGATACATCAGAGGACTCGCACAGCCAGGCAATATGTAGAATTCAGGAATAGAAAAGATGAAATCACAATGCAGGGGCATACCACTGGTCTCCGAACAGCCAGGGAGAGATAGAGGAGAGAATATGTCGATAAATTTTGGAAAGATGTAAGAACAGCAGGTTGTTGTGATTTTAACTTCCCCTATATTGACTGGGTTACACTTTGTGCTAGAGACTTGGATGGGGAAGAATTCAGTGGCTCAGAAGTAAGGGAGGATTAATAGGAGAGCAATAGTGGCAGGAGGAAGAGGAGATCGTGAGAGGAACAGACAGGAGATTCTGTGGTCGTGAGTGAGACTCCCGGATGGTGTGTTGCCTCTTGGGTGCCAGGGTCAGGGATATCTCTGATCGGGACGACAGGATTCTTAAGGGGGAGGGAGAGCAGCTATAAGTAATGGTACACATCGGTATCAATGACAGAGGTAAGGAAACAGAGGATGACCTGAAAAGAGAATATAGGGAGTTAGGTTGGAAGCTCGAAGGTAGGACAAACAGAATAGTAATCTCAGGATTGCTACCTCTTGAGGCTAGGAATAGAGAGCGAGTGCAGATCAACATGTGGCTGCAGGACTGGTGTAGGAGGGCGGGCTCCAGATATGTGGATCATTGGGAACCTTCTGGAGAAGGTGGGATCTGTACAAGAAGGACGTGTTGCACCTGAACTGGAGGGGCACCAATATCCTAGGCAGAAGGTTTGATAGGCTCTTTGGAAGAGTTTAAACGAGATTGGCAAAGTTGGTGGGAACCTGAGCTACAGATCAGATGATGGAGGAGGTAGTGAACAGCCAGGTACAGCATGCAGAGAGTCTGTGAAGAGGGATAGGCACTTGATAGGGCAAAGGTGCAGTCAGTCTGATGGGTTGAAGTGTGTCTATTTTAATGTAATAAGTATCAGGAATAAGGGTGACAAACTCAGAGCATGGATCAGAACTTGGGACTATGGTGTTACAGAGACTTGGATATCACAGGGACAGGAATAGTTGTTGGATGTTTCAGGATTTAGATGTTTCAAAAGGAATATGGGGGGGGAAGGTAAAAAAGGTGGAAGAATGGTTCTGCTAATCAGGGATAGTATCACAGCTGTAGAAAGGTAGATCATTGTGGAGTGTTTGTCTACAGAGTCAGTGTGGGTGGAAGTCAGAAACAGGAAAGGAGGAGTCACTTTGTTGGGAGTTTTCTATCGACCCCCCAATAGCAACAGACACACGGAGGAGCAGATTGGGAGGCAGATTTTGGAAATATGTAGAAGGTTGTTGTCATGGGTGAATTTAACTTCCTGAATATTGATTGGATCCTACTTATCAAATAGTTTGGATGGATCAATTTTTGTCAGGTGTATCCAGGAAAGTTTCCTGACGCAATATATAGATAGGCTGACAACAGGGGAGCCAAATTGAATTTGTTGCTTGTTAACGAACTATGAACATGGACCCCAAGATACCTCTGTTCCTCCACACTGCCAGAAATCCTGCCTTTAACCCTGTAATCTGCATTGAAATTCGACCTTCCAAAGTGAATCACTTCACACTTTTCCAAGTTGAACTCAATCTGCCACTTATCAGCCCAGTTCTACATCCTGTCAATGTCTTGTTGCAATCTATAATGTCCCTCCACACTATCCACAACTCCACCAAGCCAGGTGTCAGATCACTCGGTGGGAGAGCATTTCAGTGATAGTGATCACAACTCCATGATCTTTACTATACTCATGGAGAGGGATAGGAGCAGACAGTATGGGAAAGTATTTAATTGGGGGAAGGGGGAATTACAATACTATTAAACTGCAAATTGGGCACCTAAATTGGGAACAGATGTTCTCCGGGGAATGCACAACAGAAATGTGGAGGTTGTTTAGGAAGCACCTGCTCATAGTGCTGGGCAGATTTGTCCCACTGAGACAAGGAAGGGATGGTAGGTTGAAAGAGCCTTGGATGACAAGGGATGTGGAACATCTAGTCAAGAGGAAGAAAGAAGCTTGCTTAAGGTTGAGGAGGCAAGGATCAGATAGGGCTCTACAGGGTTACAAGGTAACCGGGAAGGAACTGAAGAATGCATTTAGGAGAGCTAGAACAGGGCATGAGAAAGCTTTAGCGGGTAGGATTAAAGAAAACCCCAAGGTTTTCTTCACTTATGTGAGGAACAAGAGGATGGTCAGAGTGAGGGTAGGGTTGATCAGGGATAGTGGAGGGAACTTGTGCCTGGAGTTGGAGGAGGTAGGGGAGGTCCTTAATGAATACTTTGCTTCAGTATTCACTACTGAGAGGGACTCTGATGTTTCTGAGGACAGCATGAAACAGGCTGATGTAGTAGAACAGGTTGATGTTAGGAAGGAGGATGTTGTGAAACTTTTGAAAAACATAAGGATAGATAAATATCCTGGGTTTACCCTAGGTTACTATGGGAAGCGATGGAAGAGATTGCTGCACCTTTGGTGATGATCTTTGCATCCTCACTGTCCACTGGAGTAGTACCAGGTGATTGGAAGGTGGCAAATGTTATCTCCTTGTTCAAGAAAGGGAATAGGAATAACCCTTGGAATTATAGAAGAGTCAGTCTTACAAGTGTGGTGTGCAAAGTATTGGAGAGGATTCTGAGAGACAGGATTTATGATTGCTTGGAAAATCATAGTTTGATTAGAGGCGGTCAGCCTAGCTTTGTGAGGGGCAGGTTACAAAACTTATTGAGTTCTTTGAGGATATGACAAAAAAACATTGATGAAAGTAGAACAGTGGATGTGGTGTACATGGATTTTAGCGAGATGTTTGATAAGGTTCCCCATGGTAGGCTCATTCAGAAAGTAATGAGGCATGGGATACAAAGAAACCTGTCTGTTTGGATACAGAATTGGCTGTCCATTAGAAGACAGAGGGTGGTAGTAGATGGAAAGTATTCAGCCTGGAGCTCGGTGACCAGTGGTTTCCCCAGGGATCAGTTCTGGTACCACTGATCTTTATGATTTTTCTAAATGACTGGGATGAGGAAGTGGAAGGGTGGGTTAGTAACTTTGCCAATGAAATGAAGGTTGGTGGAGTTGTTGATAATGTGGAAGGCATCGACAGCTTGCAGAACTGGGCTGATAAGTGGCAGATTGAGTTCAACCTGGAAAAGTGTGAAGTCATAGACTTTGGAAGGTTGAATTTGAATGCAGAATACAGCTTTAAAGGCCGGATTCGTGGCAGTGTGGAGGAACAGAGGGATCCATGTCCATCGATCCCTCAAAGTTGCCACCCAAGTTAATAGGGTTGTTTAGAAAGCGTTTGGTATGTTGGCTTTCATTAGCAGGGGAATTGACTTTAAGAGTGAGGTTATGTTGTAGCTGTATAGAGCCCTGGTTAGACCACATTTGGAACATTGTGTTCACTTCTGGTCACCTCATTATAGGAAAGATGTAGAAGCTTTAGAGACAGTGCAGACGAGATTTACCAGGATGCTGGAGGGTATGTCTTATTAAGAAAGGTTGAGGGAGCTTGGCCTTTTCTCATTGGAGTGAAGAAGGATGAGAGGTGACTTGATAGAATTGTTCAAGATGTTTAGAGGCATACATAGAATGGATAGCCAGAGACTTTTTCCCATAGCGGAAAGGTCTACCATGAAGGGGCATAATTTTAAGGTGATTGGAGGAAAGAATAGGGAAGATGTAGGTTCTTTAATCAGAGAGAGGTGGGGTGTGGAATGCACTGCCAGCAGTGGTAGTAGAATCAGATACATTATGGATATTTAATCGACTCTTGGATAGGCACATGGAAGTTAGTGCAATGAAGGGTATGTAGGTTAATCTGATCTTAGAGTAGAAGGCCGGCACAACATTGAGGGCCAAAGGCCTTTACTGTGCTGTACTGTTCTTTGTTCTAATTTGTAAGGACCATTCAGGAGGGATTCTTGACACAGTATGTAAACAGTCCAAGCAGGGAAGGGGTTATACTGGACCTGGTTTTATGAAATGGGCCAGGCCAGATGAGTGACGTTTCAGTGGGGGAGCATTTCGGGAGTAATGACAATTGTACTGTGAATTTTAAGATACACATGGATAGGGCTAACAATAGCCTCGAGTAAAGGTATTAAATTGGGGGAAGGAAAACTACAACAAGATTAGGCAGAAACTGGAGAATTTTGATTGGAGACAATTATTTGGGGGTAAATCCACATCAGACATGTGGCAGTATTTCAAATGGCATTTGATAAGAGTTCAGGAACAGCACATTCCTGCGAGATTGAAGGATAAGTGTGGCAAGTTATGTGAACCTTGCATGACTAAGGATGTTATGCCCTTGGTCAAAAAGAAAAGGGAAGCACACATAAGGTCTTGGAGGATGGGAACTGATGAAGCCCTTGAAGTATATAAGGAAAGTAGCAAAGAAATGAAACAAAGAACTAGAAGGGCAAAAAGGGGTCATGAAAAGTCATTAGCAAATACAATTAAGGAGATACAATTAAGGAGATACATAATCAAATACAAGAGAGCAGCCAGGAAAAGAATTGGCTCACTCAAGGACAAAGGAAGGAATGTACGTTTGGAGTCAGAACAGGTAGGAGAGGTCCTAAATGAATACTTTGTGTTGGTATTCACCAAAGAGAAGGACTTGGTGGACAATAGCCTCAAGAAAGGTAGTGTCAAATTTCTAAATCAAGTTGCGACTAAAAAGGTAGTGGTGTTTTGTGTCTTAAAAAGTATTAAGGAAGATAAGTCCCCAGGTCCTGATGGGATCTTTCCCAGAATATCGAGGGAGGAAAGGGAACAAATTGTTGGAGCATTGACAGATATCTTTATAAGTTCTTTATAAGTTCTTTGTCCACAGGTGAGATTCCAGAGGACTGGGGAATAGCTAATGTTGTCCCATAGTTTAAGAAGGGAAGCAGAGATCATCCAGGCCTGTGAGCCTCACATTAGTAGTAGGGAAACTATTGGAAAAAATTCTGAGGGAGAAATTCGATGCACATTTAGAGGCAAATGGGCTTATTAGTGATAGAGAGCATGGTGTTGTGTAGTGGAGAGGTCATTCCTCACTAACTTAACCAAGTTATTTGAGGAGGTAGCAAAGATGATTGATGACGTAAAAGTGGTTGATGTCTACAATGACTTCAGTAAAGCTTTTGACAAGGTCCCTCATGGAGACTGGTACAAAAAGTGAGGTCAATGGTATCAGGGATAAGCTGGCAAGATGGATACAGACTGGTTCAGTTATAGGAGACAGAGAGAAGCAGTGAAAGGATGCTTTTTGGAATGGAGGGTTATGACCAGTGGTGTTCCACAAGGATCGGTGCTGGGACCTCTGCAGTTCCATGATCTACAAAAATGATTTGGAGGAAAACATAGCTGATTTAATTCTTAAGTTTGCGGGCAATACAGAGATTTTTGGAGTTGTGGATAGTGAGGAGGATTGTCAGAGGATACAGCAGGATATAGATCATTTGGAGGCATGGGCAGAAAAGTGGCTGATGGAGTTTAATCTGGACAAATATGAAGTGATGCATTTTGGAAGGTCAAGTACAAGTGGAAATTATACAGTGAATGGCAGAACCTTAGGGGTATTGATATACAGAGGGATCTGGATGTGCAGGTCCACAGATCACTGCAGGTGGCAGTGCAGGTAGATAAGGGAGTAAAAAAGGTATAAGGCATGCTTGTCTTCATTGGAAGGGGCATTGAGTTTAAGGATAGAGTAGTTAGGGTTCAGGATTATAGAACTTTAGTTTGACCACACTTTGAATATTGCATACAGTTCTGGTCACTACACTACCAGATGTGGATGCTTTGGAGAGGGTACAGAAAGATTTACAGGATGTTGCCTGGTAGGGGGGATTTTAGCTATGAGAAAGATTAGATAGACTGGGCTTGTTTTCTGCACGCAGGAGGTTGAGAGGTAACCTGATAGAAGTTTATAAGAATGTGAATGGCATGGATAGAGAGGAAAATATAAGGCTTTTTTCCAGGGTGAGGGGTCAATTATCAGGGAACACATGTTCAAGGTGTGGGAAGGGATGCTTAAAAGAGATGTACAAAGCAGGTTTCTCACACAAAGGCTGCCAGAGAAGATGGTGGAAGCAGGCACAAAAGCAGCATTCAAGAGACACCTGGATAATTACATGAATAGGAAGGGAATAGCGGGATACAAATCTTGTAAGTAAAGATAATTTTAGAATGGAAAGGCAAAAGGTGTTGACACAGGCTTAGAGTGCTGAAGGGCCTGTTCATGTCCTGTATTTTAGTTTGTTCATTGGGAGAAAGTGGGAGCAGGATCCTGAGTTAGATGATCAACCATTATCATATTGAATGCTCCTGTTTTCTCTCTTTCAATGCTATTTTAAGAGGTAAGTTAGGGGAGGTGATCATAATTTAAATGTACTTCTATTACTCTCTGTATGTGATCAGAAGTCATACCTTCACCTGACAAGGAGCAGCACTTCAAAAGCTTGTGATTTTGAATAACCTGTTGGACTATATCCTGGTGTTCAGTGACTTTTGACTTTGTCCACCCCAGTCCAACACCAGCACCTCCACATCTTTGTATGTGAAATAAGATTCCACACGTGAGACTGTTAACAAATGTGACCACTCATGGAATTGGAGATAACTAATTAGATTGTGTTGTGGTTCTGTTCACCGAGCTGGGAATTTGTGTTGCAGACGTTTCGTCCCCTGTCTAGGTGACATAGAACATAGAACATAGAAGAATACAGCGCAGTACAGGCCCTTTGGCCCTCGATGTTGCGCCGATCCAAGCCCACCTAACCTACACTAGCCCACTATCCTCCATATGCGTATCCAATGCCAGTTTAAATGCCCATAAAGAGAGAGAGTCCACCACTGCTACTGGCAGGGCATTCCATGAACTTACGACTCGCTGAGTGAAGAACCTACCCCTAACTTCAGTCCTATATCTACACCCCC
>NC_057726.1:1087006-1091056 GCF_004010195.1 Chiloscyllium plagiosum | reverse complement strand
GACCCAATATACCGGCCACTACAGCGGACAGCTGGAACTGACAACCGGAAGCGTCTATAACAAATCACTATAAATGCCGGAGGAAACATCATAGAAGCGCTTCACAGGAGGCTCCCAAGCACTGAGGGTGTCACCTAGACAGGGGACGCAACGTCTGCAACACAAATTCCCAGCTCGGCGAACAGAACCACAACAACGAGCACCCGAGCTACAAATCTTCTCACAAACTTTAATTAGATTGTGTAAGAAATTGTTTAGGAAATAGGAACAACAATTTGCAGGAAATAATGGATTTGTTCTGGATCTCATTATATTTTATTGATGATTTGGAGATGCTGGTGTTAGACTGGGGTGTACAAAGTTAAAAATCACACAACACCAGGTTATAATCCAACAGGTTTAATTGGAAGCACACTAGCTTTCGGAGCGACGCTCCTTCGTCAGGCGGTTGTGGAATACTCCACATACTCCATTTACCTGATGATGGAGCAGCGCTCCGAAAGCTAGTGCTTCCAATTAAACCTGTTGGACTATAACCTGGTGTTGTGTGATTTTTAATTTTTGTTTTATTGATGACTTAGATGAAGAAATAGAAATTTATATATTCTATTTTGCTGATGGCACCAGGAAATTGTAAAGGGATATTGATTGATTAAATGAGTGAGTAAAACAATGGTAGATGGAATTTAATTTAAGGAAATGTGAGCTGTTCCACTTTAAACTCAAGAAAGACAGCCCAGAGCATTTCTATGGGGAGCTGAGAGATTTAGGTGCTTACACACAGCTAACGTTTAAAGGCCCTATCATCTCATAGGGTGTGGCAGGGGTGCTGAGAAGTAGATTCACATTGGACTGAGAAGCTATTGGAGGTTTCAGGAGCTTAAAAGTGGATAAATGAGCTGCATCTCAGACTGCTGTGAGAGATGAGGCAACCTGGATTGGGTGAAAGGGCCCTTCCATACTGTATGATTCTAATGATAACTAGGGAACAAGCGATAGTTACATTCTAATTAAGTTAAATAAGGGAATTGTGGGTAAGACCATACATATATGAAATATGTGAGTGTGAGTGTGTGTGTAAATGTAAAGAAGTAAGTAATCAATGTGACAGTGATTTGAAATAAAACACTGATTAGAAAAGTATATGCCCAGATTCTGTCAAACCAACATTTAACTTCTGTTATCAATGTGACAGGTATAAAAACTGTTTTCAAAGGCTATTGAAATTTTGGCTTAAAGCCGAAAGGGCTGAGAGTGTGTTGCAGATATATGTTGCTCTGTCTAGTTGTAGGCATCACACTCAGTGAGGAAATACTGGGCTGGAGCCTTCCATCTCAGAGTAAAGGAAATTGGAAGCAGGGGTGGGAGCTGACATGTTGGGGCAGCATCTGGGAGGCAATGGCCGAGTGGTGTTATCACTGGATTAGTAACTCAGAGATCCTCGTAACTTTCTGGGGGCCTGGCTTCAAATCTCACCATGGCAGAATTTAATTCAAAAGGAATCTAACTTAAAAGTCTAATGATGACATGCCAAATATCAGGAAAAGAGTCAAAAGGTATGGTACTTGAAAAGCACAGCTGGTCAGACAGCATCCAAGGAGCAGGAGAGTCGACGTTTCACACATAAGTTCTTCATCAGGAGATCGAAACATCGACTCTGCTGCTCCTCGGATGCTACCTGATCAGCTGTACTTGTCCAGCACCACCCTTTTCAAATCTGACCTCCAGCATCTGCAGTCCTCACTTTCTCCAAATATTAGGAAGAATCAATCATCTCCAGTCCTCAATTTCTCCAAATATTAGGAAGAACCAATCTAATTCACTAAGATCCTATAGTGAAGTAACCTGCCACCCCTTGCTTACATGTGGCCCCAGACTCACAGCAATATAGCTGACTCTTAACTGAGAAATTAGGAATGGGCAATAAATGTGTTCCTTGCCAGCAACACCCACATCCCATGATTTTTTTCTGAAAAATTAGGAAGCATTCTGGGACAGCTCCCTGATACATGGTCCCTTCAGAGTGTTATGAAGGTAAGGGGTACTGTAGCTTTAAGACAGTGGAAACGTTAGCAAGGACTTAGAGAGGCACACAGAGTCCGAGACAAGGTAACAATGTAATGCTTGGTCAAAACGGCTAGCACTGGCTGGATTGCTATGAAACGAAAACAAATTCAAATTCAGCATATCAGTTTAAATTATGCCCCAAAATACCAAACTCCAATCAAGTTTGAATTTAGTATTTTGACAATATTAAGATCAATGAAATGATCAATGCTTTGGGGCACATGACCAGGAAAAATTGAACAGTTGGAGGAGAACGGCCAAGCCACCAACATCTGCAGACTGCCTGGACAATTGCTCTCTTAAAGGTACCTTTATCTAACAATGACCTATGAAACAGAAATCCCTAAGAAGAAGAAAAGAAGACAGAGGTAGATACAAAGAGGAGATTCGACAGGGGCTAGTTTTGAAATTTGAATTTTTGGCAAATCTTATTCAGGGGTTTTATCGGGCTAGTATTGTAGAAGGGGAGGTAAAAGAAAGGTTAGAGAAAGGAGTTATAACTAATTGTTAATGAATTATTCTCTGTTAGATTTTAAAAAATAAAGTTGTTAGTTTTTACTTTAAATAGTGACTTTTGGGAAAGTTTTTATCCTCTCGAATTTTCACAGATTACCGCGTGGGGTAAATTTTCTTTCTATGTTGCTGCTTTAAATTAGTGGGGGGGGGGGTTACCCCGTGTTGTAACAAGAGTAATTTTCTAGGAAAGACCAACTGCATTATTTACTGCTGCATATAGGTGAACAGTGAGTTAGGGCTGCGTTTAAGGGCCATTTTCAGCTAACACTGGTGTGTTACCAATATCAGAGTCAACCTCTGCCAATTACGCACAGTTTTGGTCTCCTTACTTGAGGAAGGATATACTGACACTGGAAGGGCTTCAGAGGAGGTTCACCAGGTTGATTCTGGAATAGCAAAGGTTGGCTTATGAGGACAGATTGAGTAGCCTGGAACTATACTCATTGGAACTTAGAAGAATGAGAGGGGATCTTCTAGAAATATAGAAAATTATGAAAGGA
Organism: Chiloscyllium plagiosum; assembly: GCF_004010195.1. Taxonomy (NCBI): domain Eukaryota; kingdom Metazoa; phylum Chordata; class Chondrichthyes; order Orectolobiformes; family Hemiscylliidae; genus Chiloscyllium; species Chiloscyllium plagiosum. The sequence continues at coordinate 1,087,973 of NC_057726.1, read as the reverse complement.
ATACATAAGAAAGAACCAGGGAATTTGTTTCCAAAGTGGGTGAAACTAGAACTAGGGGATAGAGGCTCAAAATAAAGGGGAGCAGGTTTAGGATTGAGGTGAGGAGGAACTTCTTCACCCAAAGGGTTGTGAATAGAACATAGAACATGGAAAGGTACTGCACAGAACAGGCCCTCAGGCCCACGATGTTGTGCCAAGGTTTAATTCTAATGTAAAATATAATAACTTAACCTACACACCCCTCAACTCACTGCTATCCATGTACATGTCCAGCAGTTGCATAAATGTCCCTAATGACTTCACTTCCACCAACATCACTGGCAACACATTCCATGCATTCACAACTCTCTGCGTAAAGAACCTACCTCTGACGTCCCCTCAATACCGTTCTCCTAATATCTTCAAACTATGACCCCTCATACCAGTCAATCCTGCCCTGGGGAAAGTCTCTGGCTATTGACTCTATCCATTCCTCTCATTATTTTGTACACCTCGATCAGGTCTCCTCTCTTCCTCCTTCTCTCCGGACAGAAAAGTCCGAGCTTATTCAACCTTTCTTCATAAGGCAAGCCCTCCAATCCAGGCAACATCCTGGTAAACCTTCTTTGCACCATCTCCAAAGCCTCTGTATCTTTCCTATAGTAGGACGACCAGTACTGGACACAGTGTGGTCTCATCAGGGACTTGTAGAGCTGCAGCAAAACCTCGCAGCTCTTAAACTCAATCCCCCTGTTAATGAAAGCCAAAACACCATATGCTTTCTTAACAACCCTATCCACTTGGCAACTTTGAGGGATGTATGTACTTGCACACCCAGATCCCTCTGTTCCTCCACACTGCCAAGAATCCTGTCTTTAATCCTATATTCAGCATTCAAATTTGACCTTCCAAAATGCATCACTTCGCATTTATCCAGGTTGAACTCCATCTGCCATTTCTCAGCCCAGCTCTGCATCCTGTCTATGTC
>NC_057726.1:1083471-1086829 GCF_004010195.1 Chiloscyllium plagiosum | reverse complement strand
CGGCCTATCACCCTCATCCTCACCTCCTTCCACCTATCGTATTCCCAGCGCCCCTCCCCCAAATTCCATTCCCCCTACCTTTCACCTCAGCCCGCTTGGCACACTAGCCTCATTCCTGAAGAAGGGCTTATGCCCAAAACGTCAATTCTCCTGCTCCTCGGATGCTGCCTGTCCTGCTGTGTTTTTCCAGCACCACATTTTTCAACTCTGCCTTCTGTCAGCCAACTAATTCTGAATCCAGACAGCCAAATCTCCCTGTATCCCATAGTTCCTGACTTTATGAATGAGCCTACCATGGGGAACCTTATCAATCTGTGGAATTCTCTGCCCAGTGAAACAGTTGAGGCTACCTCATTGAATGTTTTTAATCTATCCAGAAATAGATAGTTTTTGAACAATAAAGGAATTAAGTGTTATGGTAAGCAGGCAGGTAAGTGGAGCTGAGTCCATGAAAAGACCAGCCGTGACCTAATTGAATGGCTGAGCAGGTTCGACAGGCCAGTTGGCCTACTCCTGATCCAATTCTTATGTTCTTATCAGTTGAGGCAGCCAGATGAAGTGGCGGGCAAAGGGCTCATTTTCCAGTGGTAGAACCTCAGGGATTAAAGCCCCAGCCCTGAGTAAACAGACCTGTAGAGGGATTCCATTCCAATGTCTTTAGCAGCTTTAGACATCATCAGCTCTTCTGCATTGACCAGCAAGAATACTTCAATGTTCAAATCTCCTCTCAATTTGCTACCAGCTTCAGCAATGCCTAGCTTTCCTGGAGGGGCAGGCAGGATTTCCAGCTCTTTAGATGAACTTCTAATGTTTCCAATATAATCAATGTCTTACACAGAAGCGGTCAATTGGCTGGACACTTTCCGGTCAATTGCATCAATAATCTCGGTGCTCGCAAGGGACTTAGATTCCCATTTGATCCCCAAGGACAGTGGAGCGAAAGTGAATAGATGGATGTCCATAAATACAAATCTTTCAATTAATAGAGTCTCAGCTTGATATAATTTAATAATGGCGGCTGAGGGGTCTCCTCCTGTTCCTGTGGCCAGTAAATTCAGGGTGATTGAGGTGGGCGATAGTAGAACATACATCAGATATTTTCAGGTGTGCAATACCTGTCTCACCTCCAGCACACCCAGGTATTGGCCTCAGATTGACCATGTTTGGGCAAAATCAGAATGTTAACACTGGCTGATCTCAGTGTGGAATGTTCCAGGGACGCTGGTAATGCGAGTGACTGCTTCTGATGCTGATGACCCTCAGACTGATAATGCGGCTCTAGGCTACTCAATAGTGGGTGATGGAAGAGGAATTTTCCGAATTGATCCTGCGACTGGAGAGATTCGAACGGTTGGAGTGGGTCTGGATCGGGAGGTAAGAAAGAGTTCATAGAATCCGACTGCAGTGAGAGTGCAGTGAAGAAACTGGCATATTAGTGACATCAATGACGGAGGTGCACCAGTAGGGTTTAATGTAGAAATGTTCTTTGATGCCTCAGTGTAAATTGCCTTCTTATTTGTATCACATAAAGCAAGGAAGCTTGCAATAAATAGCAGGCATAGAATCAATCTCAGAAATGTTAAGTATTTGGAAAAACTTGCAGCTGTGAATTTAGGAACGATGCTTAGAAATAGCAGCATGATGTTTGGCAAACATGATATTTCGGGTCACTTGTGAAAAAATCAGAATATGATGGTAGTTGCAATGGGAATGTTCCATGTTGGAAAGAATGTGATCTAGTTTGTCCCAAGTGTCAACTTATTGCAAGTCTTAAATCTGTGTTGGGCACAGAATCAGGAATAGACCTTTCAGCCCCTCATAGCTGATCATCTACCTCTATGCCATATTCCCTCATTAATTTACTCAGTGGCTGAACTTCCACAATCTTCTGGAATTCCAAAGATTCACCACTCTGAGTGAAGAATGGGGCGGCATGGTGACTCAGTGGTTAACACCACATTCTCACAGCACCAGGGACCCGGGTTCAATTCCAGCCTCGGGCAATTAACGAGGTGAAGTTTGCACATTCTCCCCGTGTCTGTGTGGGTTTCTTCCAGGTGCTCTGGTTTCCTCCCACAATCCAAAGATGTGCAGATCAGGTGGACTGGTCATGCTAAATTGTCCATAGGGTAAGGTGCGTTAGAAACAGACCCTTCAGTCCAACTCGTACATGCTGATCACGTTTTCCAAATTAAACTAGTCCCACTTACCTGCATCAGGCCCAACTACTCTTCAACCTCCTACGCTCCATTGAGGAAAGTTCCAGCCTCCAGTCCCAGCAAAATCCTGGTGAATCTTTTCTGAATCCTTTCCAATTTAATAATATTCTTCCTACAGCAGGGAAACCAGAACTGCACATAGTACACCAAAAGTGGCCTCACTAACATCCTGCACAACCTTAACATGACTCAATGGTCTGAGCAATGAAGGCAAGCATGCTAAATGCCTTCTTAACCTGTGATGTTTACCTGTGATGCAGCTTTCAAAGAGCTATGTACCTGAGCCCCTCAGTCGCTCTGTTTGACAACATTACCCAGGGCCTTACCATTAACTGTATAAGTCATAGAACATTAGAACAGCACAGCACAGGAATGGGTCCTTTGGCCCATGATGTTGAGCCGAACATGCTGCCAAATTGAACTAATTCTTTCTGCCTGCCTTTGGTCCATATCCCTCCATTCCTTGTATATTCATGTACTTATCTAAAAGTCTCTTAAATGCTCCTATCATATCTGCCTTTACCACCACCCAGCAGCACATTGCGGGCTCCTACCACTGTCTGTGTAAAAACAAATTGCCCCTCATATATTCTTTGAACTTTCCCTCTCTCACCTTAAATGCATGCCCACAAGTATTAGACAGTTCAACTCTGGGGGAAAAAGGTCCTGACCGTCAACCCTATCTATGCACCTCAATTTTATAGACTTATTTCGAAAGACAAGGTCTGTTTAGGGATAGTCAACATGGCTTTGTGCATGGGAAATCATGTCTCACAAACTTGATTGAGTTTTTTGAAGACGTAACAAAGATGATTGATGAGGACAGAGCAGTAGATGTGATCTATATGGACTTCAGTAAGGTGTTCAACAAGATTACCCATGGGAGACTGGTTAGCAAGATTAGATCTCATGGAATACAGGAGAACTAGCCATATGGATACAGAACTGGCTCAAAGGTAGAAGACAGAGGCTGGTGGTGGAGGGTTGTTTTTCAGACTGGAGGCCTGTGACCAGTGGAGTGCCACAAGGATCGGTGCTGGGCCCTCTACTTTTTGTCATTTACATAAATGATTTGATGCGAGCATAAGAGGTACAATTAGTAAGTTTGCAGATGACACCAAAATTGGAGGTGTAGTCGA
>NC_057726.1:1078840-1083206 GCF_004010195.1 Chiloscyllium plagiosum | reverse complement strand
ATAGACAAAGTCTTTTCCCTGGGGTCGGGTTGTCCAGAACTAGAGGGCATAGGTTTAGGGTGAGAGGGGAAAGAGACCTAAGGGGCAACTTTTTCAGGCAGACTGTGGTACGTGTGTGGAATGAGCTGCCAGAGGATGTGTTGGAGGCTGGTACAATTGCAACATTTAAGAGGCATTTGGATGGGTATATGAATAGGAAGGGTTTGGAAGGATATGGGCTGGATGCTGGCAGGTGGGACTAGATTGGTTTGGGATATCTGGTCGGCATGGACAGGTTGGACCGAAGGATCTATTTCCATGCTGTACATCTCTATGAGTATATGACTCTAAGTCTCCCCTCAGCCTCCGCACTCCAGAGAAAACAACCCAAGTTTTTCTAGCCTCCCCTTATAGCTCATACACTCTAATCCAGGCAGCATCCTGCTAAACCTCCTCTGCATCCACTTCAAAACCTCCACTACACCCTCTTCAAAATCTCCACATCCTTCCTGTAATGTGGTGACCAGAATTCAACTAAGGATGGCCTAACCAAAGTATTATAATGTTGCAACATGACATCCTGACTGTTGTACTCCAGTCCTACTTGTTTATTTTACCAAAATGCAATACTGCGCATTTATCCAAATTAAATTCCATCTGCCACCTCAGCCCAATCACCCAACTGATCAAGCAAGATGATAAAAACAATGACTGCAGATGCTGGAAACCAGATTCTGGATTAGTGGTGCTGGAAGAGCACAGCAATTCAGGCAGCATCCGAGGACAGGCAAAATCGACGTTTCGGGCAAAAGTCCTTCATCAGGAATGAAGAGCTTTTGCCCGACATGTCGATTTTGCCTGTCCTCGGATTTTGCCTGTCCTCGGATTTTGCCTGTCCTCGGATTTTGCCTGTCCTCGGATCCTGCCTGAATTGCTGTGATCAAGCAAGATCCCTTTGTAATCTTGGATAACCTTTTGCACTGTTGACGATACCACCAATTTTGATGTCATCCCCAAACCTACTAAACATGCCTCTGAAATTATCATCCAAATTGTTTATGTAAGTGACAAACAAAAGTGAACCCTGCACTAATCCCTGCAGAACACCCCTGATCACAGGCTTCCAGCTCATATCTAATAAACCTTCTCCACATTCACACCAATGGCAGGATATCTTTCCTTAGATAATGGGACCAAAACTGTTCACAGTATTCCAGCTGTGGTTTAATTCATACCTTGTAGAGCTTTTGGCAAGACCTCCCTATTTTTATATTCCATTCCCTTTGAAATAAAGGCAAGATTCCCATTTGCCTTACCTATTAATCATTGAACTTGAAGGCTAGCTTTTTGTGATTTATGCATGAGGACTCCTCTGTGCTGTAGTTTTCAGCAGTCTTTCTCCATGTAAATAATATTTAGCTGCTCTATTCTGCCTGTCAAAGTGTATAACCTCACACTTTCTCACAGTATATTCCCTCTGCTAAGTTTTCGCCCACTCGCTTAACGTGTCCAAATCTCTCTATTGACTCTTTTATCATATCATCATCATTAGCCTTCCTGTCTATCCTTGTGTCATCTGCAAATTTGGCTAAAGGACATTGACTTAAACTCATCCAAGTCATTAATATATTTTAGAAGTAATTGTGGCCCCAGCACTGATCCCTGCTGCACTAAAGGAGTTACAGGTTATCGTCCTGAAAATGCCCCCTCATCCTAACTCTCTATCTTCTACTAGTTCATCAATCATCTATCCATGCTTATATATTACCTCCAAAACTTTAGGCTCTTACCTTATTAAGTAGCCTAAAGTGTGGTGCTTTATCAAATATCTTCTGGAAATCCAAATATATTATATACACTGCTTCCCCTTCTCCTTCCCCCTTTATCTATCCTGCCTGTTACTTCCTATCTAATAAATGTTTCCTACATGAAGCCATGCTGACTCTGCCGATTATGTTATATATTTCTAAATGTTCTGCCTTAATAGATTCTAACATTTCCTCAGTAACAGATGTCACGTGAACTGGTCTGTAGCTACCTATTTTCTATCTCCTTTCTTTATAAATAAACATGTTACCTGGCACTTTTCTATCTTCCAGCACTTTCCATTCACTGTATACTTGAAACCTGTCTCAGGTGCACACCTCATGTTAATAGTCTCTCTCTCTCTTTTTCTCTGTCTCTCTCTCTCTCTCTCTCTCCTCTCTCTCTTTCTTCCACCACCTATTGCCATCTCCCTCCCTTCACCAGACCTGAGCATTGAGGAGGTGACATCAGTTAAAACCAAAACAAATTCAAGCTGAATTAAAATACTGATGCTGGAAATCTGAAATAAAGAAAAGTGCTGATAATGCTCAGCAGGTCAGACAGCATCTTTATTTAAGAATTCATTCACAGCATGTTGACAGTCCAGTGACTGTCTCAGCTATATCTCCCCTTTCTGCATAGAGAAACAGCTCATATTTCACAGCTGTAGTCTTTCATCAGAAGTGGAAAGTGTGGTCACTCAGTCTCTCCTGCCCTCCAGCCTAACACAGTTCTTTCCTTTGGTTCTTCGCATCTTCTCAATTGCTTACAACCTGTTACATCTCTAACTTGAAATGTGAATTCTGACTCTCGCTCCACATATGCTACCTGATCATCATTTTTTGTCTGCATTAAGAGTCTCGTTAAAAAATGCGGGGACCCAAAGTTATGCATATAGAAAGTTTTGAGGTTGACAGGACAGGGTGAGAATGCTGTTTAAAAACTTACGGGAGCCTTGACTTTATTAATAGTGGAATAGAACTCAAAAAACAAACCTTTGACAAGAGTTGGAATCATACCAAGGATGAGTGATCAGTTATTGGAGAAGACTCGAAAAGCTAGCGTTCAGCTTTATGAAAAGGAAAGTTGACAGATATGTTCAAAATATTGAAGGGTTTTGATGCAGAAAATAACAGAAACTAATTAGGAAACAGATTTAAATTGATTCTCAAATATCCTGAGGTGACCTGATTGAATATATTTTTACTTAATAAGTTGTGATCTGGAACACACTTTCTGAATGGATGGTGGAAGCAGATTCAATAATAACTTTCAAAGGGAATTTGTTAAAAATTGAAACAAACATTTGGAGGATTATGGAAAAAGAGCAGGAGAGTAGGAAGTTAAAAATCACACAACACCAGATTATAATCCAACAGGTTTATTTGGAAGCACTAACGTTCGGCACACTGCTCCTTCATCAAGTGGTTGTGGAATATAAGATCACAAGACGCAGAATTTATAGCAAAAGTTTACAGTGTGATGCAACTGAGATCATATATTTTAAAAAGAACAGGATTGTTTGCTAAGTCTCTTATCTTTTAGAATGATCATGTTGGTTTCAGTTCTTTCATATGGAAATTCAAGAGGATTTTTTTAAAGTTACATTCTCAAGTGAATTTAACAATCAGTGCCAGTCAGCTGAGATAAGGCATTGAAGGTGTGAGGTGCCCTGTCTGAGGCTGTCTGTGCCCCAATGTTCAGTTCAATGATTCAATACCTAAAAAAGGGATTTACAGAATCTTACATGGATTCAATGCACTATCTGAGCTGACATGGCACAAGTTCATTTGAGAATGTAACTTTTCAAAAATGTTCTGGGATTTACATATGAAAAAACTGAAACCAACAAGGTCATTCTAAAAGATGAGAGACTTAACAAACAATCCAATATATAATTTCAGTTACATAGAACATAGAACACAGAATAATACAGCACCCTCGATGTTGCGTCGACCTGTGAACTATTCTCAGCTCGTCCCCCTACACTATCCCATCATCATCCATGTGCTTATCCAAGGATTGTTTAAATCTCCCTAATGTGGCTGAATTAACTACATTGGCAGGTAGGGTATTCCACGCCCTTACCACTCTGCATAAAGAACCTGCCTCTGATATCTGTCTTAAATCTATCACCCCTCAATTTGCAGTTATGCCCCCTCGCACATGCTGACATCCTCATCCTAGAAAAAATTGTTGCTTGCTAGATGATTATAAATCTTATCTCTTATAATCCTTTCCAAAACTTTTCCTACAACAGAAGTAAGGCTCACTGGTCTATAATTACCTGGATCGTCTCTGCTGCCCTTCTTGAACAGGGCACAACATTTGCAATCCTCCAGTCCTCTGGCGCCAAACCTGTAGACAATGATGACTCAAATATCAAAGCCAAAGGCTCTGCTATCTCCTCCCAAGCTTCCCAGAGAATCCTCAGATAAATCCCATCTGCCCCAGAGGACTTGTCTATTTTCACTCCTTCTAGAATTGATAACACCTGTTTGTAACTAACCTCGATCCTTTCTAGTCCAATATATCATACCTCATTCTTCTCCTCAACAATATTCTCCTTTTCCTGAGTGAA
>NC_057726.1:1035466-1078202 GCF_004010195.1 Chiloscyllium plagiosum | reverse complement strand
CTTTTATCTTAGCCTGCTGGACACACTTTCCTCATTCCTGAAGAAGGGCTTATGCCCAAAACGTCGATTCTCCTGTTCCTTGGATGCTGCCTGACCTGCTGCGCTTTTCCAGCAACACATTTTCAGCTCTGATCTCCAGCATCTGCAGTCCTCACTTACTCCGTGAAATAATTATGGTCACACCCATTCCTAAAATGAGTCATGGAGAGATGGGATTGGGAAGTTGGAGAAATGAGATCAAGACGTACAGAGAAATGGAATTAGGGATTTTGGAGAGACTAGATCAAGGTGTTTGGAGAGATAGAAAATGAAGAGACAGGGTCAGGGAATATGGAGAGAGACTAGATTGAGGATTATGGACAGATGGTGGAGATATCTAAAGACTTTCTCAGCCTGTTATGCTATCCAGCTCCTTACATTTTACCGTTAGTTCCAATACAGTGTGCACAGTAACACGAGTGAGTGATTATTCTTCCTTGAATGTTCCTTTTGTATTTGCAGAATATTTCTGTGTATAATTTGACTCTACAAGTGGCAGATCTGTCAGGTGAAGGACTCTCCACCACCGCCACTGCAGTTATCTTCATTGATGACATCAATGACAATGCCCCAGAGTTTATTGCCAACGAGGTTTGTAATATAATTCGGTCTGTCAATCACATCAATTATTGAGAACTTAGGGAAAAGTTCAAACTCATGATTTAGTGCAGGATATAATCAAGGTGAAGGGTCAGAATTAACAATGTGGTGCTGGAAAAGCACAGCATGTCAGGCAGCATCTGAGGAGCAAGAGAATCAACATTTCAGGCATAAACCCTTTATTCCTGATGAAGAGCTTACGCCCGAAAATTCGATTTTCCTGCTCCTCAGATGCTGCTTGACCTGCTGTGCTTTTCCAGCACCACTCTAATCTAGACTCTGATCTTCAGCATCTGCAATCCTCATTTTCTCCTTGCTGAAGGGTCAAAGTGCAAGACATTATCAAAGCTAAAGGATCAAGGTCTGTAATGTAGAATTTCAACAGGGATATACATAAGGGGCAGTTTAGGATAACCTGAATAAGGAATGCCTGCAGTGTGGTACTTTGAAGTGTTATTACTAAGATAAAGAGAACCTCAGCATCCATTGTTAACCCTGCCAAACTTCACAGAATTGGAGGTGCTCCCAGGATTTAAATGCCTTTAGTGAACCTGAGAGGTTCTCCCAATGAAGAAACCTGGGCAAGTATTTGTTTGAACTACCAGAGGCAACTTCAGTTTCTTCCAATGGCCTGTTACACAAAATGGCTGTTTTCAGAGGTCTATATCTTCATCCAGCAGTAGACTCCATCTTGGCTTCCATATCTTTCGCTTGGTTCTATGGATATGCCTGATTAGAAATGCAGGTCTGTTTTGAGTTTCTAGCTCTGCCAATAGACAATAGATAATAGGTGCAGGAGTAGGCCATTCTGCCCTTCGAGCCTGCACCACCATTCAATACGATCATGGCTGATCATCCTTAATCAGTATCCTGTTCCTGCCTTATCTCCATAACCCTTGATTCCACTATCCTTGAGAGCTCTATCCAACTCTTTCTTAAATGAATCCAGAGACTGGGCCTCCACTGCTCTCTGGAGCAGAGCATTCCACACAGTCACCACTCTCTGGGTGAAGAAGTTTCTCCTCATCTCTGTCCTAAATGGTCTATCCCGCATTTTTAAGCTGTGTCCTCTGGTTCGGCACTCACCCATCAGCTGAAACATGTTTCCTGCCTACAGAGTGTCTAATCCTTTAATAATCTTATATGTCTCAATCAGACCCCCTCTCAGTCTTCTAAACTCAAGAGTATACATTCCAGTCTTTCAGCGTAAGATAGTCCCACTATTCCAGGAATTGCTCTGTCATTATGATGGAAATGTCAACCATGAGGTTGAGATTAGTTTGGTGTAACTAATGTCAGCTTAATTCTGAATAATCTGTTTTACTTCCACCAAACACACTGCAGGTTTTTGGGGTCAAGGCATTTAGCAGACTTTGCTCAGACTCAGTTTTCCATGAAATGGGAAAATATAACATTTTTAAATAACTGTTAATTACAATTTCCAATAATCTCTGAATTTGGTCCTTGCAGTTCAATGTTGAAGTATCAGAGGACATGGTGGGAGCAGAGATTGGCCACATCAGCGTGATGGACAAGGATCAACCTGGAACACTGAACTGGCTTGTAGACTACACGATTATTGATGGCAATGACAGTGGACTTTTCAGCATCAAGACTGAGCCGGACACCAACAGAGGCATCTTATTTGTTGAAAAAGTAAAGGGATACAACCAATCAAAAAGCAGTTTAGCAATTAGATTTATGTTTAGAAAACTGAACCTTCTTTTTCAGAAAACTCTCCAAACCCAACCCAGGATTATTTTCTCTCTCTTAGCAGCAAAATGATGCTGTCAAGAAAGATCAATGGGGAGACTGAATGGTTAAATGTGCTCCCAACTGGAGATAATTCTTCAGCTGGGGTCTGGCCATTCGATCTTGATCTCCCAACAGCTAAACAGCTGTCAGTGAAATGGTTAGGTTAGCCAGCATCTGGTTTCAGGAATCAGATTGCCTAAGTCCTATTGAATGTTCAAATTGATAAAAATCTGTTGAAGCTTCTCCCAAGCACATTAACCAATCCTTACCCTCTCAGTTTTTGCTTGATCTGTTGAGTAGTGCCAACATTTTTTTTTGGTTTTACTACGACATTATTCCTCACTGACACTGAGAACTATACAAAACACGAGTGCAGCCACACTTGGAATATTGTGTAGATTCTGGTCGCCATATTTCAGGAAGGATGTGGGAGCATTGGAAAAGGTGCAGAGGAGATTTACAAGGATATTGCCTGGTCTGGAGGGAAGGTCTTATGAGGAAAGGCTGAGAGACTTGGATGTGTTCTCATTGGAAAAAAGAAGGCTAAGAGGTGATTTGATAGAGACATACAAGATGATCAGAGAATTAGATAGGGTAAACAGTGAGAGTCTTTTTCCTAGGATGATGTCGGCTTGTACGAGGGGGCATAACTACAAATTGAAGGGTGATAGATTTAAGACAGATGTCAGAGGCAGGTTCTTTACGCAGAGAGTGGGAAGGGCATGGAATGTCCTACCTGCCAATGTAGTTAACTCAGCCACATTAGGGAGATTTAAACAATCCTTGGATAAGCACATGGATGATGATGGGATAGCGTAGGGGGATGAGCTGAGAATAGTTCACGGATCGGCACAACGTTGCGGGCCGAAGGGTCTGTTCTGCGCTGTATTGTTCTACGTTCTATGTTCTAGAAGATCTTAGCAGAACCATTGCTCATCCTGCAATGTCAGGGAGAATGTTGAGCTTTGGGCTTGTAATTCATATCGCTGATTTAGCAAATCTCTCTGGGTCTCACCCATTTCCTATCTCCTCCAGCCCCACAACACTCCTACACTCCTGCACTCCTACAGTTTTGCTGTTTATCATAGCCTCAACTTTTTAATCTGTCTACTGTTGGTGGTACTGCTGGAACTCCTGGTCCTTAATGTTATAATCCTATAGAGGCCTTTTTTTTTAAAAAGAGCAATTCCCATGACATCAATGGAAAGAAATTTACTCAATATGATTTAACTTTTATAAACATTTACTATAACAAATCAAATCAAATTAACACACTTTAAACAATGATTAACTGGTGAAGGTTATTTCAAATAAATCAATAAATTTCATGCCTCACATTGTTCTAATCACTTCCATCACATCCTGTACAAATGTAGTACCGTATTTCCAATTCAACCTTTGTTTTGTAGGATCTCTCACTGCTCATTCAATCATTTTGGTCTAAGATCACATTCACCAGCAGTAGTATTCCATGCAATGTCCCCTGACACAGATTACCACCAAGAAGGCGCACATCTGTAAACCTCCTCTCATATGTGTCCCAATATTCAAGATAACACAGACTCCTCAGAAACTCCCCTCTCAAGCCCCTTCAGAGGGCAAATGGTAGCATAGTGTTAATATTACTGAACTTGTAAGCCAGAAGCCTAACTATTGCTCAGTCAAATTCCAAAAGCACTAATTATTGTTTTATAAGCTGTTGCATTGTTTTGGAACTTTGGGGGGAAAAAAGATCAAAACAACAATATTTTAAAAAGGAGGAAGAGCTACAAAGGTAGGACCACATGGTCAGTGAGCAAGTGAGAGAGAAAGAGAGAGAGAGAGGGAGCAAGACAGAAAGAAACCTACATTGCTGTTTGAGTTCAAGTATTTCTGGATATCGGAGTGCATCTAAGACAACATTTTAAAAGGCATCTGGATGGGTATATGAATAGGAAGGGTTTAGAGGGATATGGGCCAAATGCTGGCAAATGGGATTAGATCAATTTAGGATATCAAGTCAACATGGATAGGTTGGATCGAAGGGTCTGTTTCCGTGCTGTGCATCTCTCTGACACTATGACACAAATTCCAATCCTACCACCGCAGTTGGTGGAATTTAAGTATATCTTGACTAACAGCAGAGCCACAGGTTAACAGGGGTAGGTGAGAATGCAGAGTTGAAACCATAATCTGACCAACCATAATTATCTGATCCAGGTGGAACAGGCTCAAAGATTAAGTGGCCTACTCCTGAAACTAAATTCCTATAAATGGACTGTTGGACTCTGGCAACATTGAAACAGTGGGGAAGTGAATTGTCCCCTGCCCTTCCCACCCTTTCTAACTGTTTAACCCACTAACATAACACAGTCTCTGCTCAGAAACTTCACACCAGGATGAGATTTAAAACTGTCACGTAGAAAACTTACATTTGGAAGCTATTGAAGCCACTTTTGTTTCCTCTCACTGGAATTTTTGGGATGTTTTGAACTGCCACGAAACAAAGGCTGAAACCTAACTGTCTGTTTGCTCTTTGTTTCTGAGCTGTTCATCCACATGACAACCTGTGGTCACATAGATATTTCTTAGAACCTAATTATATCATCATCAGGAAAACAATTAGCCCTCTTTCACAATACTCCCAAGCCTACTTTGGTCTTAAAGGGACAACGGACAAAGTGAAAGTACAATATTCCCAGAACATAAGGGTCATCACGCTAAGTTCAAGAATTCTCTCCAAACTTGTATCCCCGCACCTTTCTCCCCTCCTTTAAGATGCTCCTTATAGTATTTGTCAAGCTTTTCATAATGTATTCTGATATTCCTTATGTGACTCAGTATCATGTTTGGCTTTGTAAAGCTCCCATGGGGCATATTGGGGTATTTTGCTCGGTTAAACGTAAGCTGTTGTTCAGTGTATTTTAGACACAGTCCGGGACAATGGTCACATTACTAGTGTACAAGGGAAGAAAAGTTGAGGCAAAGGAAAAATAAAATGGAGAAACCAAGGAGTTATCCGTCAGGGTTTATTGTGCTGCCGCCTGTTTCAGAGTCTGGATTATGAGAAGGCCGACAAACATATCCTGACTATAGAAGTGAAGAACAGGGAAGCCGTCAGTCCTGGCGCACCTCAAACTCTCCGTTCCTCAGCTAAAGTCATTGTGACAGTTACAGACGTGAATGAAGCTCCTAGGTTTGTGGAAGACCCCCGAGAACTGAATGTTCCAGAAGGTTTAACAGCGGGAAGCTTTCTAACAGTCTACACTGTCACTGATCCAGACACCAAACAACAACAAAATATCAGGTGAGGATGACAGTTAATTGTTCAATTCTTAGTCTGATCATGTATTTCTGTTTTTCGGTTTGGGTTTATTACCCCTCTTGCCTGGCTATTCCCCCATCCTTGTTTGGATGTTTGCTTGTGGTGTCTGGGATGTTTACCCTCACAGCCTGTGTAGCCCTGGTGTTAGGGGTGTTTACTGTCTGCACTTTTTCCTCTGTGTCTTTACCTCCTGGGCCACTAACCCCACCCTCTCCTGTATTCCAGTTACGGGATTCAGTATGATCCTGCCGATTGGTTAATGGTGGACGTGAATACAGGGGAGATATTTGTTCAGCAGAAGATTCAGCGTGGCTCTCCATTCCTGTTCAAACATCGGTACACAGCTGTTATCACAGCCACGGACAACGGTAAGCAATGAATACTGAGGTACAGACTGATGGGAATAAACAGGGAATGACAGTGTTAAAGAACAGTATAAATTGAAATAATAATTAGTGTCGTCCATATAAATAAGGTAGTAAATGGAGTCCATGCTCATGATTGGTAGAAAGACAACAGGAATAGAGCAATAAAACAGAAAAATAAAGAGAGTTCACGTTGCAAATTCTATTGCAGCTTAGACTTGGGACCTCCTCTCAGCATTTCAATCTGTTAGTTTTACTGCTTTTGAACACAGACTAGTTGCAATAGCTGCAGCAGGCAAGAGTAGGAGACCACTCAACTCACCCTTGTCTACGCCAGCACATGCTGAAGCAATTCACATTCTGACATTGTCCTGCCTTTTCCCTGCAGACTGCAATATTTTTTCAGATGGATAGTTAGTGGATGAATTTCAATGTGAAGTGAAGCAATGAAAAATAAACAGTATCGCTCTAAAGGGTTTGCAGAAGCAGTGATATCTGGATGTACGTGTGCATAATCCATTAAAGATGACAGCTCAGGTAGAGAGTGCTGATAATAAAACACTCAGAGTTAGAACATAGAACAATACAGCGGAGAATAGGCCCTTCGGCCCTCGATATTGCACCGTGAACTATTCTCAGCTCGTCCCCCTACGCTATCCCATCATCATCCATGTGCTTATCCAAGGATTGTTTAAATCTCCCTAATGTGGCTGCGTTAACTACATTGGCAGGTAGGGTATTCCACGCCCTTACCACTCTCTGAGTAAAGAACCTGCCTCTGATATCTGTCTTAAACCTATCATCCCTCAGTTTGTAGTTATGCCCCCTTGTACAAGCTGACGTAATCATCCCAGGAAAAAGACTTTCACTGTCTACCCTATCTAATCCTCTGATCACCTTGTATGTCTCTATCAAATCACCTCTTAGCCTTCTTCTTTCCAGTGAGAACAGACCCAAGTCTTTCAGCCTTTCCTCATAAGACCTTCCCTCCAGACCAACATCCTCATAAATCTCCTCTGCACCTTTTCCAATGCTCCCACATCCTTCCCGAAATATGGCGACCAGAACTATACACAATATTCCAAGTATAGCCACACTAGCGTTTTGTATAGTTGCAGCGTAATATTGCAGCTCCGGAACTCAATCCCTCTACCAATGAAATCTAACACACCGTATGTCTTCTTGACAGCACAATCAACCTGGGTGGCAACTTTCAGGGATCTATGTATATGGTCTCCAACATCCCTCTGCATATCCACACTACCAAGAATCTTTCCATTGACTCAGTACTCTGCCTTCCTGTTATTCTTCCCAAAGTGCATTACCTCACATTTAGCTGCATTGAACTGCACTTGCTACCTCTCAGCCCAATCCTGCAGTTTATCTAAGTCCCCCTGCAATCTATAGCATTCTTCCAAACTGTCCACTACTCCACCGACTATAGTGCCATCTGCAAATTTACTAATCCACCCACCTATGCCTGCGTCTAAGTCACTTATAAAAATGACAAACGGTAGTGGTCCCAAAACATATCGTTGTGCCACACCACTAGTAACCAGACTCCAGGCTGAATATTTTCCATCAACCACTACTCACTGCCTTTTTTCAGAAAGCCAGTTTCTAATCCAAACTGCTAAATTACCTTCAATTCCATGTCTCTGCATTTTCTCCAACAGCCTACCATGTGGAACCTTATCTAAGGCTTTACTGAAGTCCATGTATGACACGTCAACTGCTCTACCCTCATCTACATGCTTGGTCACCTTCTCAAAAAACTCAATGAGGTTTGTGAGACACGACCTGCCCTTGATGAGACCATGTTGACTATCTGAAATCAAATTGTTGCTTGCTAGATGAATGTAAATCTTTACCTCTTATAATCCTTTCCAAAACCTTCCCTACAACAGAAGTAAGGCTCACTGGTCTATAATTACCTGGGTCGTCTCTGCTGCCCTTCTTGAACAAGGGCACAACATTTGCAATCCTCCAGTCCTCTGGTACTAAACCTGTAGACAATGATGACTCAAATATCAAAGCCAAAGGCTCTGCCATCTCCTCCCTAGCTTCCCAGAGAATCCTCGGATAAATCCCATCTGGCCCAGGGGACTTGTCTACTTTCACTCCTTCTAGAATTGATAGCACCTGTTCATAACTAACCTCGATCCTTTCTAGTCTAATATCTCGTACCTCATTCTTCTCCTCTATAATATTCTTCTTTTCCTGAGTGAAAACCGATGAGAAATATTCGTTTAGCACCTCTCCACTCTCCACAGGGTCCACACTCAACTTCCCACTTCTATCATTGATTGGCCCTATTCCTACCCTAATCATCCTTTTATTCCTCATATACCGAAAGGAAGCTTTAGGGTTCTCCTTTATTCTGCCTGCTAAAGACTGCTCATGTCCTCTTTTTGCTCTTCTTAACTCTCTCTTTAAATCCTTCCTAGCTAATCTGTAACTCTCCATCGACTCATCTGAACCATCTCGTCTCACCATCACATAAGCCTCCTTCTAAGGACGGCATGGTGGCACAGTGGTTAGCACTGCTGCCTCACAGCGCCAGAGACCCAGGTTCAATTCCCGCCTCAGGCGACTGACTGTGTCGAGTTTGCGTGGGTTTCCTCCGGGTGCTCCGGTTTCCTCCCACAGTCCAAAGATGTGCAGGTCAGGTGAATTGGCCATGCTAAATTGCCTGTAGTGTTAGGTAAGGGGTAAATGTAGGGGTATGGGTGGGTTACGCTTCGGCGGGTCGGTGTGGACTTGTTGGGCCGAAGGGCCTGTTTCCACACTGTAATGTAATGTAATCTAATCTAATCTAATCAAATCATAATCTTCTTCTGCTTAACAAGAGGTGCAATCTCTGTTGTAAACCAGAGTTCCCTTACCTTATCACTTCCTCCCTGCCTGACAGAGACATACCTATCAAGGACATGCAATATCTGTTCCTTAAACCAGCTCCACATTTTCATTGTCTGCATCCCCTGCATTTTGCTACCCCATTCTACACATCCTAATTCTTGCCATATTGCATTATATTTGCCCTCGCCCCATCGGTAACCCAGGACCTGTGGCATGTTCCTATCCCTGTCCCTTGCTGAACTGAACATAACTGAATTATGATCACTCTCTCCAAAGTGCTCACCTACAACTAAATCAAACACCTGGCCTGGTTCATTACCAAGCACTTTTAACTTTGTACACTTCAGTCCAACACTGGCATCTCCAAATGTAGATTTTGACTTATTACCAAACTCCAGTCATTTCCCCATAACCCTGCAAGTTGTTTCTATTTCAATAACCATCCATAGCACTCTTGAATTCCTCAATTGAACCTTCCTCCACTACGTGCTAGGCTTAATTTATAGGGCACACATTACAAGAGGAGGGAGATAACATTGCTTAGACTTTAGCTGAAAATATTATGTATAAAATTCTGAGTGTACCACACATTAGGAAGGATGAGAATGCATTGGCGTGAGTGCAGAAAAGATTTACACGAATAGCTCTAAGAATGAGAAACCTCATTATGAAAGTAGATCAGGGAAGTTGGGACTTCTTTGGAGAGGTAAAGTTCAAGAGGAGATTTGATAGAAGTTTTCAAAATCATGTGACGTTTGGACGGAGTGGATAGGGAGAAACTGTTCCTGCTTATAAAATGATCAGGAACTAGAGGGCATAGGGTTTTGCAGAAGAAACAAATGTGAGGTGAGAAAAAACCTTTTTACACAGCAAATAGTTTGGGTTTGGAATGCATGGTCTGGAGCATGTAATGGAGGAAGGTTCAGTTGAGGCATTCAAGAGTGCTATGGATGGTTATTTAAATAGAACCAACTTGCAGGGTTATGGGGAAATGACTGGAGTTTGGTAATAAGTCAAAATCTACATTTGGAGATGCCAGTGTTGGACTGGGGTGTACAAAGTTAAAAATCACATAACACCAGGTTATAGTCCAACAGTTTTAATTGGAAGCTCTAGCTTTCAGAACGCTGCTCCTTCATCAGGTGGTTGTGGAGTACACAGTTCTAACACACAGAATTTATAGCAAAAGTTTACAGTGTGATGTAACTGAAATTATACATTGAAAAATACCTTGATTGTTTGTTAAGTCTCTCATCTGTTAGAATGACCATGATAGTTTCAGTTCTTTCATATGTAAATCGCAAAACTAATGTTCACCTGAGAATGTAAATTTTTAAAAACGTTTTGCGATTTACATATGAAAGAACTGAAACTAACATGGTCATTCTAACAGATGAGAGACTTAACAAACAATCAAGGTATTTTTCAATGTATAATTTCAGTTACATCACACTGTAAACGTTTGCTATAAGTTCTGTGTCTTACAAATGTGTACTCCACAACCACCTGATGAAGGAGCAGCGCTCCGAAAGCTAGCGCTTCCAATTAAATCTGTTGGACTATAACCTGGTGTTGTGTGATTTTTAACTTCAAAATCTACAGAGCGTCAATTCAGACGTGATGAGCTAAATGGCCTCATTCTGAGCCATAACAATTCTGTAATACTGATCTAATTGCCTTTGAAAGCCTTGATTGAACTGCACTCTCTCGAAGTGAATTTCCAATCCTAACCACTTTCTACACTAAAAAAATGTTTTCCTCATGTCTCCATTGCTCATTTTGTAATGATATTAAGTCGATGCCCTCTGACGATCCATCCAACAATGGGGAAGAGCTTTTCCTTACCCATTATATCCCGACCCATCAAGATTTGGAACTTCTCTATCAAATCTGTTCTCAACATTCTCTTCTCCAGGGAGAAATGCCCTAACATCTCTCATCAATCCACATAACTGAAGTTCCTCATCCTTGGAACTATTTTTGTGAATTTTTCCCTCCCAAATATATTCACATTCTTTACAATGTGTGTTGCACAGAACTGGATTCAATACTCTGGTTGAGGCTGAATACGGTTTTATACAGATTTTACATAATTAATAAAATGAATGGAAAATGCTGCTAACGTACTGGTGAACGCAGTTCCCCCTTCAGTGAGTTTGGGGATATTTGTGAAACCTGTTCCTCCAGTGAGTTGTTTAATTGTTTTTGTTTTATTCATTCACAGGATGAGGGTCAGCATTTATTGCCTATCTGTAATTGCTCAGAGGGCAGTTAAGAATCAGTGACATTGACCTTTTTTGCTAACAAAATGGATAATCTTCCATTTATCCATATTATATTTCATTTGTCATACATGTGCCCGCTCACTCAAATCGTCCAAATCACACTGAAGCATCTCTGCATCCTTTTCATAGTTCACCTTCCCACCCAGCTTTGTCATCTACAAACTTAGAGATATTACAGTTAGTTACCTCATCTAAATAATTTATATTGTGAACAGCTGGGGTCCAAGCACTGTCAATCGAAAAGAGGCCTGTTTATTTTGCTCTTTGTTTCCTGTCTGGCAAACAGTTCCCAGTGCATGGCAGTTCACTACCACCAAGCCATAAGATTTAGCCCAGCCTCAACTTCTGGTTTACTATCAATCCCCAAATTTTACTTAATACTGGCAATTAAATAAAAAATTGGAAGTTTTAATTTTCCCAGTCCTAAGGCTAATTTTGGTGAAAGGGAAACAGCACCTTGTACTCACCAGGCAACCGACTCGCATCCACCTTCTCTTTCATTTCAGTGATCCTGACCTACTCTACTGTAATTCTTGCTCACATTCCTCCTCATCTGCTTCACAATGATCTTGACCTGTTCATTGATTCTTATTTACTTCACTTTCTTTTCAGTCTATTTCACACTCATCCTGATCATTTCACATTCCTCCCAATATTTTATCTGTATTATTGCAAATCTTAAGCTTCGCAATAGCTGCAAAGCAGGACATATAATGGCTTTTAGTTATACTCGGCTTATATACTTTTCCCATCTGCACCAATTTGAGGTGCACTTACTTCCCAGAATGAGAAGTATGGCATTTAGGGAATTGCATTGGATAATAACATACAAGTGGCATGGTGATGATTTACAGTGAAGAAATGGGCAGCTAACATCGTTACACAAGTGATCAGGTTCCAGAGTGGATCTCACTAAAAAACAATCCTCGCCTCTCCTACATGTTTCTTTTCCCACTTATCTTAACCTCTCCATTCCATCTTTCCTTGTCCTTTATTATTTCCCTCTGTTCATTCTTCTTCTCTCCCCTCCCTGTCAGTCACCTCCCCTATCCCTTCTTCTTCTGTCCATTCCATCTCACTCCCCCACTTCTTATTTTTCTCTCTCCCTTCTGCCCCTCTGCTAATGGATGGCGACCACTCTCTGCTCTGGCATCTGTTCAATGTATTTCCTCCTCAACCATCACTTAACTCCACAATCCAGAGAATCTATTCTCATTGTATCCCTTGTGGAAGAATGGGGGTATACTTTCAGTGCTACATTGTTTTGTTGGTATAGAATATCAGTATCGAAGGAGAATTAAAATAAAAGCAAATTACTGCAGATGCTGGAATGTGAAAACAAAAGAGAAAATGCTGGAAAATCTCAGCAGGTCTGGCAGCAGGAGAATTATGCTTGTTTAGGATTCTTCTAATTCTTTAACTTGTGATGTTTGTAATAACAGGAGAGCCACCACATACAGCAACAGGAACCCTGGAGATTCATGTGACTGAGGTCAACGATTTCCCTCCTGTTCTATACCCACAACATGGCTTTTTGTGCAGTCAGTGGGACAAGGATGATGGAGTCCTCCTCTGGGCATTGGATGGAGACCTTGAGCCTCATGCTGAACCCTTTCATTTTGAGATTGTTCCCGATGACTCTGAATATTCCCAGAACTGGACAATCAGCCACTTAAATGGTGGGTGTAGTCTGAGGGTGAAATGTGTCAGGAAACATCAGATACAATAAGAATGGCCCATTGCCAGTAATTGTTTATAGAGAGAAACTTTACTCTGTATTTAATTCTGTGCTGTACTTATCCTGCAAGTGATTTACCAAGGACAGTGTAGAGGGAACTTACTCTGTGTCTAATTCCAAACTATACCTGCCCTGAGAGTATTTCGCAGAGATGGTATAGGGGGAGCATTTCTCTGTACTGAACCCTATGATGTACCAGTCTTGGGAATGTTTGATGGAACAGTGTAGAGGGAGCTTAGCTCTGTATCTAACCCCATGCTGTCCCTGTTCTGGGTTTTTTTTTGTTGCGGGCAGTGTAGAGAGAGCTTAACTTTCACTTTGACATAATACAGGAAGGTTTATTTTGTATCTAAACTGAGTATGTCCACATAGACAAAATCATAGAATTCCTACAGTGTGGAAACAGGCCATTTGCCCATCAAGTCTATACGGTTCCTTCGAACAGCATCCCACCTCCCTATCCTGTCCCTGTAACCCTACATTTCCCATGGCTAATCCACCTAGCCTGCATATCCCTGGACACAATGGCCAATTTAACAGGGTCAATCCACCTAATCTGCACATCTTTAGACTGAGGGAGGAAACAGGAACACCTGGAGGAAACCCACGCAGACACAGGGAGAATGTGCAAACTCCACACAAATAGTTACCCAAGGCTGGAATTGAAACCAGGTCACTGTTGCTGTAAGGCAGTAGTGCTATCACTGAGCCACTCCATACAACTAAACATATATAAATAAAACCATCAATACCCAGAGTTACATGAGTCAATGCCTGAGGCAAGAGGTATACTTCATTTGCAAATAACATCTCAATATTAGCCTGATGAAGCCATTGGAATTTATTTACCAGCAACCCCTAAAGAATAGGATTGATCCTGTCCATCCCCATTCAGAACCCACCATGTCCCAGACTTTGAATCTGTGTGTTTCCAGAATTTTTATTTTTGTTTCTGGATTTTATGATAATAAGTTTGGAATAATGAAAGTTATCAAGGGAATGTTGCTGATGGAGTGCAGAATTTGGCAATTCATATTACAGACAGATTTCAATTTTTCTGTTCTCACCGATAGACACACATTCTCAGCTGAGAGCTCGGCAGGATGTCAGTGAAGGAACTTATAGCCTCCAGATTCGTGTGAGTGACTCAGGGCAGCCACGTCTAAGCCAGGACCACACCCTGAATGTGACCATTTGTTTCTGCAGTGTGAAAGGAGATTGTACACCTGGAGCAGCTGCAATTCTTGGTACCCATGTGGGTCTGAGCTTTGGAGCTGCAATGGTTATTCTCACCAGCGTTCTGCTCTTACTTTGTGAGTATCAGTTTCCTTGCCTTTCCAATGATTCTTTCCCCTAACATCTGTTTCACATATAGTCAGTCCATGGTATTGTGCTTTCCAGTTATACAGTCTGGCCAAAACAAATCAGAAGATGGAGGAACAGAAGTAGGCCATTCAGCCCATCAAGTCTGCTCCTGCCATTCTACGAGATCATGACTGACCTGATAATCCTCAATTTCACTTTCATGCCTTTTCCCTACAGCCCTCAATTCCCTTACCAATTAAAAATTGAATGTACTGAATGATCAGTATCTATAGGTAAGGAAGTCCATACATTCACTATTTTTACAGAGGATAGCTTCATCTCTGTCCTAATTGGGCAACCTTTACTCAGATTGTGCCCTCTTGACCTAGAAGCTTCCTTGGGAACCACCTCCCAAAATCTAATTTTCAAGGATCAAATGACTGCAGATGCTGGAAGCTGTACTGAAAACAACAAATGCTGGAGATCACAGTGAGTCAGGCAGCATCCATGGAGAGACAGCAAACTAACGTTTCGAATCTACATGGCTCTTCATTAGAGCTGATGTGACCTGTGGAGGGGAAAGCATTTGTACTATAGCTGGTGGGACATGGAAGAGTGCAGACTGCTGGGGAGAAAGGATGTTGAAATCTCCTCAGAACCTCACATGTTTCAATAAGGCCGCCTCTTATTCTTCTAAATTCCAATCAGAACGAGTTTTGAGAAGATTTGTAGCTCAGTTTGAGGTTTTCCAATCAGAACAGGCTGAACCGACTCAAACACTCCTCATAATAAAATTCCTCCATACCTAGGATTAACTTTCTCTGGACTGTTTCTTATGTCAGTAATATCTTTTAAATAAGGGGACCAAAACTGCTCACTGGTATTCAAGATGTGGTCTAACTTGTACCTTAGCAAGACTTCCCTCCCTTTAAATAAAAGACATTGCAATTGACTTCCCTATTGCCTACAAGCAAGTTAGTTTTTTGTGGTTTATGCACTAGGACTCCCAAATCCCTCTGCATTGCAGGTTTTCACAGTCTTTCTTCATTGAAGTAATATTCAGCTCCATTATTCTGCTTGCCAAAGTGCATAACCTCATATTTTTACATTATATTCAAAGGAGTCAATGGCATAGTGGTATTGTCATTAGAATTCAATAAACATGTTTTGAGAAGATTTGTAGCTCAGGTTGAGATTCTGGATGTAAGTTTGCTCACTGAGCTGGAAGGTTTTGTCACCATACTCGGTAACATTTTCAGTGAGCCTTCAGATGAAGCACTGGTGGTGTAACCCACTTTCTATTTATATGTTTATATATAAGACTACATTGGACAAAAAGGCAGAAAACTAGCCACCAGGATACATTAACATCAACTAGCCACAAAAAGACATGACCCACTCTCACTAGTATCCTTACATATGGATGAGGAAGGACACCACTTCAACTGGGCCAACAGCCAAACAGAAACACACATGAGAATTCCTAGAAGCATGGCATTCCAACTGGCAGTCTATCAACAAATGCATAGACTTGCATCCCATTTACCACCTCCTGAGAAAAAGAACAGGAAATGACATCACCACAGGAAATGATGTCACCACAGGAAATGACATCACCAACCCAAGGAAACCCAATCATATAAATAGAAAGCAGGTTACACCACCAGTGCTTTTTCCAGAGGCTCACTGAAGATGTTACCTAGTATGGTGATGAAACATCTGAAAACGAACCTTCCAGCTCAGTGAGCAAACCTACACCCAGAATTCAATTAACAATCTGGAAATAAAAATCTGATGATGACCATGAAACTATTGTTGACCTTCGTAAAAACCCAACTAGTTCACTAATGTCCTTCAGGAATGGAAAAATGACATCCTTACCTGGTCTGGTCTATATGCGTCTCCTGACTCACAGCAAAGTGATGGTTGACTCTTAACTGCCCTCTGAAATGGCTTAGCAAGCCAATCAGTTTGAGGGCAACATGTGGTGGGGAAACCAGTGCTGGTCCATGCATGAATAAAGTATAAATTCCACCTGTCAAGTTTTTGCCCACTCATTTGACCTGTATAAATAACCCTTGTTACTTATTTGTATTGATATATTGCCTTCAAAAATGGGTATAGTATATTCACTTTCCTTATCCAAATCCTTAATATACATTCTAAATAATTATGGCCCCAGCAGTGATCTCTGTGGCACCCCACTAGTTACAGGTTGCCATCCTAAAAATGTACCTCACCTCCCACTTGTCTGTTTTCTATTCGTAAACAAATCCTCTGTCCATACAAATAGACTATATCCAACTCCATGGGCTCTTATTCACTGCCTAATATGTGGTACCTTGTTAAATACCCTTTGGAAATCCAAAGCTATGACATCCACCAGTTCCCCTTTACTATCATACTTGTTATCTTCTCAAAGTATTCTAATAAATTTGTCAGGCATGATTTCCCCAACATGAACCCGTGCTGACTCTGCTTTATTATGTTTTCCATTTCTAAATGCTCTGGTATTTCATCCTTTAACATATACTCTACCATTTTCCCAAAAATAGGTGTTAAGCTAACTGGTTTCTTGTTATTTGGATTTTTTTGTCTCCCCTTTTTGCATAAGAGTCTTAAATTGGCAGTTTTCCAATCCTCTAGAACTTTTTCCTGAATCCAGAAATTCTTGCAAGATTACTACTCGTGTATCCATTATCTCTGTAGCTGCTTCTTTTAATATTATATTGTTTATACAGCTCATCAAGTCTAGGGGATGTGTTGTTTTTTAGCCCATTAGTTTCCCAAATACATTTTCTCTGGTGATGGTATTTATTTCCTTTTGCCTTCTTTTGCTCCATGATTATTTAGCATTCCTAGAATGCTATTTGTCTTTTATATGATGAAGATTGATGCAAAGTGTTTATTCAACTCCTCTGTCTTTTCCTGCTTCCTCATTATTATTTCCAGCCTCATTCCCTGCGGTATCAATGTCCACTTTGGCTTCTCTTTTCCTTTCTATGTATTTAAAGAAGCCTTTTTTTAGCCTCAAAAGTCTATTTTCACCCTTTTTTGATTGTTTTTTGATGTTTTCTAAAGCTTTTACAATCCTCTGGCTGAACACTATTTTCTTAAATATCCACTACTATTCCTCGACCATCTTTTCTGCGCAACATTTTTCTCAGACCACTCCAGCTAATTCTACCCTTATTCTTTCATAATTATCCTAATTTAAGTTTGCAACAGTTGTTTCTGACTAAGATTTCTTTCTCTCAAACTGATGATTAAATTCTACCATGTTATGGTCAATGCTTCCTTGGGGATCCTTTACTCTGTGATCATTTGTTAAACCAGCCTCATTACATATTACTCGATCCAAAATAGCCAGACTGGATCCACAGCATATTTTACTAAAGAACTGCCCTAAATATACTCTACGGGTAAAGTCTTATAGTGGTCTGAGTGACTGACACAATCTACCAGTGGATGGTGGCAGAATCAGGTGAGGAGTCCGGCGAGGCCAATATCAATGTTGGGAGCATTTCACTGTGACTTTCATGCATTTACTGAGTGAAGAGGTAGGTTTTTCATTATCTTGCCAAATAAGGGGCATTATAACTTGTTAAATGCCTTAGTAATAACTCAACTTGTCTCACTAATATTCAGTTTCCTATCTTACCAAATACATCAAACAAGCTGGAATTCAAGAAAACTCAAAATGGAAATCAGAACAGGTACCCAGTGACTTTAGCTTGTCACTGACTACAAAGAGTTTCCATGTCGTTGAGAATTAAACAGCGTCTCAGAGCATGATCTATGGCCACCATAGATGGCCCTTGCCCATGAACATTTGTATTTGCATCTGCCAAACCCTCATGATTGTCGTGGCACCTCTCCAATACCTCTGTCTTAGACAGCATGACTTGCGTTGCTGGGCAGATCAGCAAGTAGCATTGAAAGGCTGTAGCAGGGACACTGGCATGTAGGGTCAAACATTCAGGTCATGGATAAGATCAGGCTGCGTCTCAAGTATGCTTACTTGCTCTCTTTGAGCTTATTCACTTTATGCCGGCCTGCATGCCTTGCATTGCCACATAACCAGCAGCTTGTCTTGCTGCTCAGTAATCCTCAGTCAAACTGGAGGACATCTTGCTCTATGTCAATCTCCCACCTGTACTGTGTGACAGCAGCTTTCGGCAGACACATAGTGACATTGCTTGTGCAACAAGCAAGTAGCCAAGTGTTGGAAAACTGCTAAGACACAGTAGGTCAAGGGTAGCCTTCAAAACCAGTCCAGTGGATTTGCTACAGTCAGACATCTGGTTGAATGATCTAGATCAGAGGATCCATATTTTTGCAGTTTAGGGAGAGTGTCACAGTTAGTCATATGCTGCCATAGAATCCAGTCTGGCTGCTAGGGCTAATGAGATTGGGGTGATGTGTGACCACCAGAATAGGGTCTGGGCACTTTTCAACTGGGGTTGTCCAGTTAGATTGCAGTTACTGGGATGGGCCATGGAAAAT
This sequence comes from Chiloscyllium plagiosum, assembly GCF_004010195.1. NCBI lineage: Eukaryota > Metazoa > Chordata > Chondrichthyes > Orectolobiformes > Hemiscylliidae > Chiloscyllium > Chiloscyllium plagiosum. Next base: position 1,059,446 of record NC_057726.1, on the reverse strand, counting down.
ATGGTTGTCCACAGAAGGGTGGGACAAGGGAGGCTGTTGCTGTGGAAAAACGAATCAGAAACCAATTCTTCAGGATTGGAGGCTACAGGCCAAGAGGAAAAAGAGGTGATATTTTGTGAAAGAGGACAACAGTATCTGCACAAATGTTAAAAAGGGAAAGCATCATTGGGAAAAAGGTCATGTGGGAGTGGAAGTTCACCAGAGTTAGGAATACTCTGGCTTTAAGGGATGGGCAGTGTATGACCATAAGGGGTATGGGAAGAGGGGAAGATAGAAAGCTGCAGACTCATGTAGATGGAGTGGGTGGGGACCTGGGGAGGTGCGAAGTCTAAGTAATTCACAGGAAGGGTATCTGGTTGTTCAGAGTCTCATTAACACGATAGAGGTACAGGCTGGAGGTCACCAGCTGAAGAGTGCTTATTGTAGCCTTCCATCATGTTGAAAATTGAAAGTACACAATAAGAAAGAAATGGTTTCAACCATACTTGGAGTGGTTGGGTAAAGTGTATCAACCCATGAGAGAGAGGAGGCTGCAGGCTACCATTACACAGGCTCATGCACTGTATAGGACACAGATCTGCATGGTCCCTAGTCCTTGGCCATTTTAATGCATTGGCTCCCTGTAGGCTGTACACCTCCCTGACCATCTCATCCACATCAACACTTTTGGACACTGAAGCCAGGGAAAGAATTAGAAGAAATAAAATCTGGTTTATTGTCACATCTACTCAAGTACAGAAGTACAGGAGTACGGTGAAAAGTTTACATTGTTGCTCCATGTTGTACCATCTTAGGCACAAAGTACCTCAGTACAAATCTTAGATACAAAACAGAGAAATAAAGAAAAAAAATGTAACATTACCTTACAGTTATTCTTGGTATAAGTTATATAAAATAAAGTTAATAAGATAAACAATGCAATCTTTCCATAAAGGGCCTTCAGTAGATTAATGCAGGGGACTTCCACGTGTGGTCTGACTGGACTTACAAGCTGCTGACCACTCACATCCGTCCAACAAATGTCCCCATTCTGCTCTGGGCACACTGGCTGTCCCCATTTCACTCGGGCCTCTAGCTTGCTTTGCTTTGGCCCTCAGCTGATGTCACCGCTACTCCAAGTTAATTTTCATTCCAAAAAAAGCCTACAAGGAAAGTAAGAAGAACAATGAGAAAAGAACAGAAAAAGGTCAGAATGGACAAGTCCTGGGTGAGGAGCCTGAATGCTGTCTACCTCGCTGCTGCCATCTTGAACTTCAACCAGAATAGTAATGTGGTAGAATTAGGGGCAATGATGTCAGCAGAAAATGAATTGTTCATCTTGCTTCTACATGCTGCAGAAAGTTTTCAACACAGACACTGACTCATGGTACATCCTATGTGGCCACTGAAGTTTGGTATTGCACTGGCACTTACATTTGGGGCTACACAGAGAGACAAACAGCTAAATGTAAGGTTGAAACTGCAGTTTATAGAAACATTCCAAATAATGAACAATTATTATCACCTGTGCCACTAAAATGTCCTCAATACTTTCCTCTTTTTCTTCCTCCCAAACATCTCAGTGTAGTCTCTGGTTCTGCAGTTAAAGTGAGAATGCCTACTTGGCAGTTGAGTCCATTGGCCCTGGCGGTTTGGTCATGCGACCCTGGGGCTGTTTAAGTTAGGATGGGTCAGACATGCCATGAGTTATCTTGGCAGAGGCAAGCGAACCCTCTTCATCTTGAATTTTCAAAGCTCGAAAGGGGTCCAATAAGGAGGAGATGGAGAGCCCTACCGCCTCAGGAGTGTTTGGAGAGGAAAATTCTGAAGGCCCTGTGTATGGCTCCTCCTTTAGCTGGGTGGTTCCTGACACAAACCTGTCTCCTTCGGAGGAATGGGCATCTGGCATACACGTCAGGTTCGTAGTTCCTGTTGCCAGGTCATTGGTCCTGAGGATGCACGTGAAGTTACTGGATGCTGACCCCACAGGGTACTATTTTTTCTGGGGCTCAGCCTGTCTCCAGCAATCCTCCAAGTGTCAGTGGTTTGCTGTGTTCTTTTACCACTCAGCCAGCTACAAAGTTGCTGCAGTTGCTCATCAGATTGCGCTAACGTTCCCATAAGGTGTCAGTGTCTGAGCCGAACGGTTTGTTCTCAGAGATTAAGAAGATGGCTTCTAGGTAAAAACAATGACTGCAGATGCTGGAAACCAGAGTTTAGATTAGAGTGGTGCTGGAAAAGCACAGCAGTTCAGGCAGCATCCAAGGAGCAGTAAAATCAGATGGCTTCTGACATGGTGGGAGATTGGTGCAGTAGCTGAGATAGAGTAATGTAAGGTAACAGAAGAATCTGACATGCACCCTGGTGGAGCAGAAAATATCATCGACCCTCTTGTGACAGTTTTGGCTGCAAGGGCAAGATGTCACGACTCAAAAAATGACCTGGTCTTACCTCCTCAGGAACCATGTTTGCAGACTGAGTGAATTGTGACTGAAGAAAGCACTTACTTTTTTGTGGTTGTAGTCTGCTAGGAATGGAGAGCAGAAGTAAGAGACTTGAGTTTAGTGACCAGTAGATAAGTTGCATAGTCAGTTCCTGGATTATTGTCTGTCATCGCTTTAGCGGATAAAGTTTGAAATGGTAGATCTCGGCCTCATGGAATGCTCCACCTGCAATATGTGGGAAATCAGGGACACTTCCAGTGTCCATGGTGAGGGTGTATGTCTTTTGGTAGATATTCAGTGAGTACAGAGGTATACTGGGACTTGGTAAGTGGTAAGATGTGGATAGAATTAAACTTGAGGAATGTCAGAGGTGGTAGGAAGTTTGTGCAATGCATTTGATAAGATATGGCAAGACATCTTGTTGGGCATTATGTCAAGACTCCCTCCAAAAAACTTATTGCAACTCATACTTTGTCAACAAAAAAAAAAGATTCAGCCCTATGAGTTCCTCCTGTGGCTACCTCTGCCAATTTGATTTTCCCAATCTATACAAAGATTAAAGTCACCCACGATTAATGTACTACCATTTCTATGTGTCTTGATTTTCTCTAGGTATATTCTCTGTCCTACAGTATAGCTACTGATCAGGGGCTAATAGACTACTCTTACTAATGTCTTCTTTCTCCTTGTTATTCCTTACCTCCGCTTATACGGATTCTAACATCTTTCAATCCAAGATCATTACTTGCAGGCGTATATATTCCACCCTTTACTTCCTACCTATCCTTTCAAAAAGTCACATATTCCTGAATATTTAGTCCCATCTTTAATCTCCATGCAAACAATTTCTCCATAATAGCTAAAACAGCATATCCAATATATATCACTATTCAAATAGCTGCCCTGCAATGTTGCAATATCCTTTTACTTCATAAGGCTACATTCTCTCTCTCTCTGAAATCCCATCTCTAAGCCTTGTTAGTCAATTCACCAGGACAGGGATCCCAGCACTGTTCAAGCAAAACATCTCCAACTAGAATTTCCTTTCTACCAGTGCTGATGCCAGTACCCATGAAATGAAACTTATGCCAGCCGCACCAATCTTTGAGTCATGCAATTAATTTATTGACTTTATTTACCCCATGCTAGTTTGCCCATTGCTCAGTATTGGTTCACTTGCGCTCAGTGTCCTGAAGCAGAATTCTGACAAACTGGTAAATTCCATTGTATAATCCTGTAGACTATTCCAGATTTGCCAATGGAGATGGAGCTCTGGGTGAGCTGGGCTGGGATGAGCAGGGATGGTCCAGGAAGAAATGAAGAGTGGTCTTGGCTGCAATGAATGGAGGAGGATCTTGGCTGACTAGATGTTAGATCCCATCATCACAACGAGGGCACTCAATTTTTGCTCAGGAGGTATTTTAACTCCCAAAACAGTAGCTTTTTTGTTGGATGTAAATGTTGCTGGTCAAATCTCCATTTATATATAGTCCCATGGCTCCAGCTCACCTATAACTAGGCTTTTCCCATTGCATAAACCATCTGTTAACAGCACTTACAATGAGTATCAGGTAACTTGATTTTAAAAAGTGCTGTAATCCTTCAACAATCCTTTGCTTTTAAACTAGCCCTTTTCTCTTGCAGTCCACAATTGGAGATACAGAAAAATGAAAAATGCCATCTTTACAGCATCTCTACACCAAATGAACTGCAGGGTTCAAGAAGGCAGCACATCATCACTTTTTCAAAGGAATTAAGATGGGCAACAAATGCTGGCCCAACTAGCAACACATAGATCATGTGAACAATGAAATCTTCATCTGGTTAGAAATTCAAACAGAAAGAGAGTAACTCTTTCCTTAGACCCATAGTTCCTAGCTCTGTGTTGAGGTCCATTTTGATGATCATACTGACGTATACTCTCTCTCTCTTTCACTATACTAGTTCTCATTCTGCTTGTGGCAGTTTCTGACTGTCTTCACCGCCGTCTCCACCACAAGGGACTCCTGGCTGCTTCTGAAGATGACATTCGGGACAACATTTTAAACTACAACGAACAGGGAGGAGGAGAGGAAGATCAGGTCAGTGAGCAATTCACAAATTGTAGTAAATAATGTCCTAAGCAACATTAACATATGCAGGACAACTGCAGACTACATTTATCTGTGAATATAATCTGCATCCCTCTATGACCCTACCCCCCTACCCCATTTATAATCCTCATCTCTCCATATATAATCCCTACCCCATCTGTATATCATTCCTAGTCCTTTTGCATATAAACCCTAATCTCTTTACATAATCTCCCTTTCTCATAAATATTCCACATATAATTCTTATTATATATAATCCCCACTTTATGCAAACTTCCTCCAATCCCATATATAATCCCTGTTCCTATATAATACACATTCTTCATATGTAATCCTCATACTCTGTATTCAACAGAATTTAAAATTTGAGATTGATTTGTTTTATTAACAATGATATTAAGGAATATGTGAAAAATGCAGGTGAATGGAGTAAGGTCACAAATCAGCCATGATTTCAGTGTATGCATGCATCTCCTCCTCTTGCTGTGATTCCATAAGTGATCACAGTACCAGTGAAAGCGAGAAACAGAGAGAGGGAGAGGGAGAGACTGAGGCCAAGAGAAAGAGGGAGATAAATGCTGAAGTGCACCGGGGAGGTTAAGATTAAACAGAGAGACAGAATGAGGAGGTGGAGAACAGGGTGTTACTAACTTTCTAGTTGTGAGCTAACCTACAGTCCCTCTGGTCAGGACATGACCTGATTGAGGCTGTACAACTGCCTGCACTCAAGTGGTGTTCTATAAACTCAGTCAGATTAGTGAGGGTGTCCACTTCCATCAAAATACCCTGCAACTCATATTTTTCACTGCAGCATTTTTCAATGATAAAGCCAGTTGTAGTGTCTGTTTGAAGTCCAGTTGGGCTTTAGCTAGTAGGCACTTTGGCATGGTTACACCATTATTACCACATGCCAAACACTCTCTCAGCATCTAATAAAGTGTTAAATCAAAGTCACATGCCTCTGCTAGTCTTGTTAATTTAGTCAAAAATCCAGATAAGGATTCCTTGGTTCCCAAATTGCCAAGTAAAACCGATAGCATCTCAGAATTAGGGGAGGTTTGGGGTCATAACATTCCTTAACTAAATCCATCAACTCTTGAAAGACTTTAGTATCTGATGTCTCAGGGAAAGTTAGGCTCTTAATAACTAAGAAAGCTGTGGTCTTCAACTGTTAGGAGAATTACTTGTTGCTTTTCATCTACCCGCCCACCCCCAATTTCATTTGCTCAAAAAAACTCCAGTCTTCGACGGCAGGATCAAATGAATTAAGCTTTCAAAATAACAGCATGATGCCAGAAATGCTTACCTCAACTCAAAGTTAACTATTGCAAGTGAATGTCTTCAGGAGCATGCTTTTCTTTCATCACCACTGAAATAACTCCACAGAGGCCAGTATCCTGTCACCAAGTCACCTTTTACTTACATGTGGAAAGTCGTTGACACTGATTTGGCTTCACCAGAGCCAGACTGAAGGTGACCTTGCAGCATGGATAGGTACCTGGAACTTCGATGCTGTGGCCATTTCGGAGACATGGATAGAGCAGGGTCAGGAATGGATGTTGCAGTTTCCAGGGTTTAGATCTTTCATTAAGAATGGCAAGGCGGTAAAAGAGGGGGAGGCGTGGCCTTGTTAGTCAAAGGTAGTATAACGGTGGCTGAGAGAATTTTTGATGAGGACTCGTCTACTGAGGTAGTGTGGGCTGAGGTTAGAAACAGGAAGGAGAGGTCACACTGCTTGGAGTTTTTTATAGGCCTCCGCAGAGTTCCAGGGAGGTGGAAGAGAGAATTAGCAAAATTATTCTGAGTATGAGTGAAAGGAACAGGGTGGTCATTATGGGGGCTTTAACTTCCTCAACATTGACTGGAAATGTTTTAGGGTAGGAATAGGGCCAGTCAAAGACAGAAGTGATAAGTTGAGTGTGGACCCTGTGGAGATTGGAGTGGTGGTAAATGAACATTTCTCATCGGTTTTCACTCAGGAAAAAGAGAATATTGTAGAGGAGAAGAATGAGGTACAAGATATTAGATTAGGAAGGATCGAGGTAGTTATGAACAGGTGTTATCAATTCTAGAAGGAGTGAAAGTAGACAAGTCCCCTGGGCCGGATGGGATTTATTGGAGGATTCTCTAGGAAGCTGGGAGGAGATAGCAGACCCTTTGGCTTTGATATTTGAGTCATCATTGTCTACAGGTTTAGTACCTGAGGACTGGAGGATTGCAAGTGTTGTGCCCTTGTTCAAGAGGGCAACAGAAATGACCCAGGTAATTATAGACCAGTGAGCCTTACTTCTGATATAGGAAAGATTTTGGAAAGGATTATAAGAGATGAGATTTACATTCATCTAGCAAGCAACAATTTGATTTCAGATAGTCAACATGGTTTTGTCAAGGGCAGGTTGTGTCTCATAAACCTCATTGAATTTTTTGCGAAGGTGACCAAGCATGTAGATGAGGATAGGGCAGTTGATGTGGTATACATGGACTTCAGTTAAGCCTCTGATAAGGTTCCACATGGTAGGCTGATGGAGAAAATGCAGAGGAAAGGAACTGAGGGTGATTTAGCAGTTTGGATTAGAAATTGGCTTTCTGGAAGAAAGCAGTGAGTGGTGGTTGATGGAAAGTATTCAGTCTGGAGTCCAGTTGCTAGTGGTGTGCCACAAGGATCTGTTTTGGGACCACTGCTGTTTGTCATTTTTATAAGTGACTTAGACGCAGGCATAGGTGGATGGATTAGTAAATTTGTAGACAACACTAAAGTCGGTGGAGTAGTGGACAGTTTGGAAGAATGTTACAGGTTGCAGGGGGACTTGAATAAACTGCAGAATTGGGCTGAGATGTGGCAAATGGAGTTCAATGCAGCTAAATGTGAGATAATGCACTTTGGGATGAATAACAGGAAGGCAGAGTACTGAATTAATGGAAAGATTCTTGGTTGTGTGGATGTGCTGAGGGTTCTTGGAGTCCATGTTCATAGATCCCTGAAAGTTGCCGCACAGGTGGATAGCGCTGTTAAGAAGGCATATGGTGTATTAGGTTTCATTGGTAGAGGGATTGATTTTCGGAACCGCAATATCCTGCTGCAACTATACAAAACGCTGGTGTGGCCACACTTGGAACATTGTGTACAGTTCTGGTCGCCCCATTACAAAAAGGATGTGGAAGCATTGGAAAAGGTGCAGAGGAGATTTACCAGGATGTTTCTGGTCTGGAGGGAAGGTCTTATGAGGAAAGGCTGAGAGACTTGGGTCTGTTTTCATTGGGGCTCTCTGATTGGACCAAATTAACAGTCCCAATCAGGGAACTCATATTTTATGATGTCCACCTGGCTGACCTTGTTCCAATCTCTACGCTGCTATATATCTTGTGTGATTCTTCTATCACTTGTGTGTTATTAATTTGCTGGTCAGTTACTCATTGAATAGTTTTTTTTCCTGAAGTCAAGGAAGATTGTTTGGTAACGTGCAAAATAACATAATCAAAACACCATTAGAAAGAGTTCCTGTTCAATTCCTGTCTTTAATACATTTTGCAAATCGATTTTGAAATTTCAACACACCACTGCAATGCCACCGGCTCATGGTTGATTTTTGTCCCCCAAGGATGCCTATAACATTGACCAATTAAGGAATCCAGATGAGGTCTTGCCCTCAACCCCAATCAGAGGAAAGCAGCCAATCAGAAGAGATGCACCATTTAATTATGGGCAACCACATTATCCAAAAAGACCCCCTGCTAACCCCAATGACATCAAGGATTTCATCAATGAGGTGGGTTTCCATAGAGGCAACTCGGGGCAATGGAATCACTGCAGTTATTTACAGATTTTTTTTTGTATGAGTAATTATAACGTTATGGGTGAAGTTATTATAGTCAGTCACACACTGTTAAGGGAGTCATACTGCTCATGTTAGCCCAACAGAGAAAGACCTTGTTAAGTAAATGTTAGTGGTTCATTAATTGTATTTATTGCAGATGTATTTTAGCTACTGGATCATTATAGGTGCAAGCAGTTTTCTTCTCATCATGTCAGACAGAAACTGTCATAGACACAATAAGAGAGATCTATAAGTGGCGTCAACTAGTATTCAGAAAGATTGATCCACCTACGTGGTGGACAGAACTGGGTTTCTTTGTCCCCCACAATCTGTGAGCTGATATTGGTGTAATCTCCATTTGATGAGTATTATTGCAGGCACTATACATTTAAAAATATGCAACACTTGATTCCAACAGCTAGATCAATGATTTCAGAACAAGATGCAGTAAACATCTAATCATAAATACAAGCCATTCTCTAATAGTAATTTCTATACAAGCATACCCTGCTCTGTGTGCTGATATTAAAGTTACCAGTATAGAGCTACATTAAATATACATCAATAGTGTCTTGTGCTCAGGTGTCTCTCTTCCCAAGTAAGCGCCATGTGCTCTTCTTGGTGCTGTGTGCCCTGTCATTGTGCTCTCCAATAACCCTTTTTAATCTGTTTTGCAGGGATTGGATGCAGCTGATAACGACCCAAATGCACCCCCGTATGACACTGCTCTGATCTACGATTATGAGGGTGAGGGCTCTCTGGCTGAGACTCTGAGTTCCATCACATCCAGGGCTTCTGACTCAGACCAGGATTATGACTACCTTAGTGATTGGGGCCCTCGTTTCAAGAAGCTAGCTGATATGTATGGAGATCACTAATTGTCAGTCCAACTGAGATCTCCAAAACTTCAATCTGAGGAAATGTATTATTCCAACTGAATCACTAAATGTCTGAAATTATTCTCATTCTTTGCCAATAACTTGTACAGTTTCTCATCTGAATTCTGAGCCATGACTCTGTGATATGGAACACAACTGTCAAACTTTTATCTTAGGGGTCAGTGGGTAAGGATGATATCATATTGTAAACTCAGTCTGTCACACAGGCATTCCATACCATGCTAATAATGAAAACACTGGGAGATTAAAAGGGTAAGAGGTGAATGAGAGCAAGAGAGAAAGGGAAAAAGAGAGGGAATGAGCAAGGAGGGAATGAGCAAGGGAATCAGACAAAGACAAAATGGGATGTGGAAAGGTGACCCAGCAAGACAGGAAAAGCAAACCGATAAGGAGAGAGACAGTGGATGGAGAACACTGTGTGTCAAACACTGCAAAGTAACATGCAACACAAAGCCAGTGTCTAACTAGTTGCCAAATTGGATGGGGTTCTGTGTGTTTGAGAGAGGGTGGGAAGTTGGATGGGGGAGAAGGTGGGGAGGAGGTAGATGGAGTACTGTGTGTCAATGCAGCTAATGCCAGGTGGGACAGTTTTAGAGTCAGTTTTGATCTTGACCTGTTATTTTTGTTGCTTTGTTTATGGATCAACATTAAAATGTTAAGTATTGAGCTGACTGACTCAATAAGTTTCCATTGTACCTGTAACTATTTCAGCAACCCTTATGGTCAGCATCAGTTTTCCCAGTTTTCTTTCCTGTGAGCTATCCTTTATATTTCCAGTATTAAATTTCATTGGCCTTTTGTTTTGCCAACTGTCAAACTTTGTGTAACTTATCTTTTTTTAAGCCTTGATTTTGCTGTGTCTGGTTTGGTATTGTCTGCAAATCTAACAATGCATCTTTGGTTTCTGAATCCATATAGGTTGATACAGCACAGAAATAGGCTCTTCAGCTCAACTCATCCATGCCAGCAAATGTCCTAAATTTAACTGGTCCCATTTGCTTGCATTTGGCCCATTCCTATTCACGTACCCATTCAAGTGTCTTTTAAATGTTGTAATTGTACACGCCTCTACCACTTCCACTGGCAGCTCATTTCATATACATACCATCCTCTGTGTGAAAAAGTTACCCGTCGATTTCCATAATTTAGAAACTGCACTAGTTCCAACACAGAACCTTCAACCCTAAGATATCCCATTCATTATTTTCTTGCCCTAGTGTGATGCTTCTATCCTTCCCATAAATTTTGATCATTTCCTGGCAGAAACAAGGTGAGACAACACTTAAGCAGGAAGAATAAAAAAGATATATTATATAAATGAAAAGACATTGCTGAGCTCTGAGATGCAGAAGAACTTGAGTGTCCTCGTGCATGAATCACAAAATGTTAGCCTGCACGTACATGTAATTAGTAAAGTTAACAGAATATTATTAATTATTGTAAGGGGAGTTGAACACAAAAATAGGGAGGTTATGTTTCAGTCATATGTGGCACTGGTGAAACCATACCTGGATTACACCAAATTCTCTTTATTCGCTGCGAATAGGAGCACAGATTTTCTGTGGATAACAGAAAATATGGATATCGCTACCACCTAACTCTCCTAATGCAAAGGACCATGAGATCAGACTGGGGAAGTCTATATTAAAAAGGGGGAGTCTGGGCTGACCTTGCGAGTGCACGGAGCAGCAGGTAGCAAATCTGTGGATAATGAAGAGTTGGTGTACTTTGTACAGTGATGGCCACCTTTTTAAAGGAAGGATGTCAATACATGGGAAGCAGTTTGGAGAAGGTTTATCTGGAATAGATTAGAAATGTATTGGGATGAAAGGACAGAGAGATTTGATTTGACTTCACTTATTATTGTCATATGTACCAAGATATATGAAAAGCATTGTTTTGCGTGCTATCCAGGCAAATCATACATCACAGTCATTGAACAGAATGTAGAATAAAGTGTTATAACTACGAGAAGGTGCAGAGAAAGATCAAATCTAATATATGAGAGGTCCGTTCATAAGTCTAATAACAGCAGGAAAGAAGCTGAGCTTGAATCTGGTATGTATTTTTAAATTTTTGTAACCTCTGCCAGTTAGAAGAAATAATAACCAGGGTGGGAGGGTCTTTTTTATGATGCTGGCTGCTTTCCCGATACATCAGGAAGTATAGATAGAGTCAATGGAAAAAGCTAGTTTTCATCATTGACTGGGTTGCATTCACAACTCTCTGTAAATTCTTGTGGTCTTTGGTAAAGCAGTTGCCACATGAAGCTGTATTGCATGCAGATAGGATGTTTTCCACATGCATCTCTGAAATTGGTAAGAGTCATTGTAGACATGTTGAATTTCCTTAGCCTTCTAAGGAAGTAGAGATGTTGGGATGCTTTATTGACTATGGCGTCAACATGGATGAACCAGGACAGATTGTTGATGATGTTTACTCCTGGAACTTGAAACTCTCAACCATCTCCATCTCAGGCAGCATCCAGAGAGCGGGAGAGTCAAGGTTTCGAGCATGAGCTCTTCATCAGATTCCTGAGCATAAGCTCTTCACCAGGATTCCTGATGAAGAGCTTATGCTCGAAATGTCGACTGTCCTGCTCCTTGAATGTTGCCTGACCGGCTGTACTTTTCGAGTACCACACTTTTTGACTCTGATCGCCAGCATCTGCAGTCCTCACTTTCTCCATCTCCACTTCAGCACCATTGATGCAAACAGAGGTATGTCCTCCACTCTAATTCCTGAACTTGATGTCCAGCTCCTTCATTTTTCTGATAATAAGGGAGAGATTGTTGTCTTTACACCACATCACTAAGCTATCTCTTTGCTGTACTCTGTCTCGTCTTTGTTTAAGATCCAACTTACTATAGTGATATCATTAACAAATTGTAAATGGAGTTAAAGCTGAATTTGACCACACAATCTTGAGTGTATAAGGGGTATAGTAAGAGGCTGAGTATGCAGCCTTGCGGGTCACTGGTGTTGAGGATTATCATGGAGGAGTAGCTGTCACCTATGCTTACTGATTGTGATTGCGGGTCAGGAAGTCAAGGATTCACTTGTAGAGGTTGGAGCAGTCATAGGTCTTTGAGTTAGGAGATAGGTTTAGTTGGAATTATGGTGTTGAAGGTGGAGCTAAACAATAAATAGGAGTCTGACGTAGGTGTCCTTATTTCAAGATGTTCCAGGAATGAGTGTAGGGCCAGAGAGATGGCATCTGCGGTGGGCCTATTGCGCTGGTAGGGGAATTGTAGTGGATCATGGTGATCTGGGAGGTTGGAGCTGATGTGTACCATTACTAACCTTTCAAAGCACTTCATAATGATGGATGTCAGAGCCATTGGGCAGCCGTCATTAGGGCAAGTTGCCTGATTTTCCTTTGGCAATGGGATGACAGTGGTCTTCTTGAAGCAGGTAGGAACCTCGCATTGGATTAAGGAGAACTTAAAGATGTCTGCAAATACTCCCACCAGCTGGTCCACCCAGGATTTGAGTGCACAGCCAGGGATTCCATCTGGGCCAGTTGCTTTCTGTGGGTTCACTCTCAAGAAGGCCGATCTGATGTCTGCAGCAGTAACTGTGGATAAAGGTGTACTGAGGCTGTTGAGGAAAGTGTCATCACTTCACTGACCTTCTGCTCAAAACAAACAGAGAATGCATTGAGCACAATGGGGAGGGATGCATTGCTGTCAGTGATTCTACGCATCTTCACTTTGTAGCCTGCTATATCTTGCCATAGTTGATGTGTATTTGTGTGGTTAGTCTGGGAGTCTAGTTTAGTCTGTAATTGTCTCTTGGTGTTCCTGGTGGCTTTGTGAAGATCGTACCTAGATTTCTTGTATAGGCCAAGAGCACCCAATTTGAATGCCTCAGACCTGGACTTCAGGAGAGAGTGGATCTCTCGGTTCATCCATGGTTGAGGAACACTTAGATTAACTTTGTTGACACACAGTCCTCTACAAACTTACTGATGAAGTCTGTGATGGTAATGGCATACTCAGAAGAAAGTGAGGACTGCAGATGCTGGAGCTCAGGGTTGAGAGTGTACTGCTGGAAAAGTACAGCAGGTCAGGCAGCATCCGAGAAGCAGGAGAGTCAACATTTCAGGCATAAGCCCTTCATCAGGAAAGGATTCCTGATGAAGGGCTTATGCACGAAACATCGATTCTCCTGCTTCTCAGATGCTGCCTGACCTGCTGTGTTTTTCCAGCACCACACTCTCGACTAATGGCATACTCGTTTAGGTTGGCCGCTGAGTTCTTGAATATGGACCAGTCCACCGACTCCAAGCAGTCATGTAGGAGCTCATCCGTTATTTCAGATTAGCACTGTACGTTTTCTGTACCAGATCCTCACGGTTCAGTTTCTGCTTGTCAGCTGGGAGAAGGGGCACAGTCTTGTGGTCTGATTTACCAAAATGCAGATGATGGGGGGAGGTGAAGCAGTAGGCATTTATTTTGGTTCTGTACCCATTATCAAGGGTGTTTTGGGTGGAACAGGAGATATGTTGATGGTAACTTGGTATCACACTCTTGAGGTTGACCTGATTGAAGTCACTAGCTACGATGAATAAGGTCTCAGGGTATTCAGTCTCAAGACTATTTGTGATGGTGTATATTTCATCAAGTGTGCTCTTCACTTCTGCATGGAGTAGGATGTAAACTGCTGTCAGGATAGGCAGGGAGTAAGGATGGCACTTCGTTAGATATTTTAGGTCTGGGGAACAGTAACTTGCCAGGGTCATCATAAAACTATCTGCTGGAGTTTAATAAAGAGGTGATTTGATTGAAACATAAGCTCATGAGGGGTCTTTTCAGGGTGGATGTGAAGAGGATGTTACTCTTGTACGAGAATCTAGAAATAGGGGGTCACTGTTTAAAAATATTCCAGATTTTTATTTTCACCATCTACCAACGCAGGATTGGAATCCAGGCCACTAGCACACTACCTAGGTCTCTGGATTAACAAATCCAGTGATAATTCCGCTAGGCCATAACCTCCCCTAAATTGCAAAACTTGCAGATGACACAAACATAGATGGAAGGACAGGTAGTGTTGAGAAAGCTGGGGAGCTGCAATAAGGTCTTGGACAGGTTAGGTGAGTGGGCAAAGAAGTGGCAAATAAAATACAATGTGGGAAAGAATGAAGTTTTGCATTTTGGTCAGAAGAATAGAGGCATAGGCTATTTTCTGAATAGGGAAAAGCTTTGGAAATATGAAGCACATAGGGACTTGGGAGTGCTAGTTCAGATTCTCTTAAGGTTTACGTGCAGGTTCAGTTGGCAGCCCTCATTCATGAGTTACAGAAAACTAGCATGCAGGTACAGCAGATAATAAAGAAAACAAATGGAATGTTGGCTTTTATTGCTAAAGGAACACAATATAAAGGTAAGGAAGTATTGCTACAACTATACAAGGCATTGGTGAGACCCTGGAGTATTGTGCACAGTTTTGATCCCCTTATTTGAGGAAAGATGTAGTGGTATTGGAGGCAGTTCAGAGGAGGTTCACTAGATTTATCCCAGAGATGAGGGGTTTGTTGTATGAAGAGATTGAACAGTTTAGGCCTGTATTCTCTGGAATTTAGAAGATCAAATATTCAAGATGATATAAGGTATGGATAAAATAGATGTGGAGCAGATGCTTCCTCTTATAGGGCATTCTAAGATGAGAGGTCATACTCTTAGATAAGGGATAGCATCCTTAAAACAGAGTTGAGGAGAAACTATTTCTTCCAAAGGGTTGTGAATCTGTGGAATTCGCTATCCCAAAATGCGATGGATGCTGAAACAGTGAGTAAATTTAAGGAGGAGTTAGACAGATTTTTAATTGGTAATGGATTGAAGGGTTATGTGGAGAAGACAGGAGAATGTTGGTGAGGAGCATATCAACCATGATTGAATGGTGGACCAGACTCAATGGGCCAAATAGCCTAAGTCTGTTCCAATATTTAATGAACTAATGAAGGAAGGCAAATGCAATGTTAGCATTCATTTCAACAGGACTAGGATACAACAGAAGGGATGTACTGCTGAAGCTGTATAAGACTCTGGTCAGATCACATTTGGAATATTGTGAGTGGCTTTGGGTCCTGTATTTAGGAAGGATGTGTGGTGCTGGAGGAGTTCTGAGGACGTTTGCAAGAATGATTCTAGGGATGAAGAACTTGTCGTATAATGAATGATTGAAGACTCTGGGTTTGTACTAGATGGAGTTTAGGAGGAGGGGGTATCTCACTGAAACTTACATAAAACAGAGAGGTCTGGATAGTATGAACATGGAGAAGATGTTTCTACTATGAGGAGAGACCAGGACAGAGGGCACAGTCTCAGAGTGAAGAGCCCTTTAGAACTGAATAAGGAGGAACTATTTCAGCCAGCAGGTGATGACGCTGTAGGACTCACTGCAGCAGAAGGATGTGGAAGCCAAGTCATTCAGATACATAGATTCTTGATAAGCAAGGGGGTCAAGGGTTTTGGGGAGAAGGCAGGAGAATGGAGTTGAGAAACATATCAGCTATGATCAAATGGTAGAGCAGACATGAGAAGGTAAATGGTCTAACTTGCTCTTATATCCTATGGTCTTAAGTGTTCAATCAAGTACTTTTTAAAGATTGTGAGGTTTCCAGCCTCAGCCACCCTCCCAGGCTGTGCATTCCAGATTTCCACCACCTTTTGGGTAAAAAATGTCTTCCTCAACTCACCTCTAAACTTCCTGCCTTTCACTCTAAAATTGTGCTCGTTATTGATAGTTCAATAAAGGGGAACAGCTGCTCTCTTATTCATCCTGTCCATGCCTTTTAGAATACTATAAACCTTGATCAGGTTACTCCTCAGCCTTTTCTGCTTAAATAAAACAACTGGAACACAGCAAATCTACTCCATTCCAGACAACATCCTGATGAATCTCCTCTGCATCCCTCCAGTGCAATCACATCCTTCTAGAACTGTACACAGTACTCCAGTTATGGCCTAACCAAAGTTTTGTACAGCTCAGTAAGAACAGCAAACTTTACAAAATCACAAACTATTTAATATGGAGAGATTGGACAATAGCTAATGTGGTTCCTTGGTGCTAGAAGAGTAGCAGGGATAGGCCAAGAGATTACAGGCTAGTTAGTCTGATGTCGGTGATAGGGAAATTACTGGGAAAACAGTTTTGAAGAACAGGATTAATCAATACTTGGAAAGGCAGGATTAATCAGACATACTCACCAGATTTCTTTTTCTATTCTCTCATGGGACCGTTGTATTACTGGCGTCACTGGCTGGCTAGAGTTTATAGCCCGTCTCTAGCTGCCCTTGAGAAAGGGTGGCCTTCTTGAACTGTTGTAATCTATAGTGCCCTGAGAGGGGGAATTCCAGGATTTTGACCCAGTGACAGTGAAAGAATGGTGATATATTTACAAGTTAGGATGGAGAGTAGTTTAGGAGGGAAGTTGCAGGCAGTACTGTTCCAATATATCTGCTGCCCTTGTCCATCTAGATGGAAGTTGTCATGGGTTTGAAACGTGCTGTATAAGGATCTTTGGTGAATTCCTGCAATGCATCTGGTAGATAGTATACATTGCTGCAACTCAGCACTGGTGTTGGAAGAAGTTGATGCCTGTGGATGTGGTGCCAGTCAAGTGAGCTGTTTGTCCTGGATGGTGTCAAGCTTCCTGAGAGTTGGACCTAAGGCTATCCAGGCAATTGGGGAGTATTCTATCACACTCCTAACCTGTGCCTTGCAGATGGTGGAAAGGCTTTGGGGACTCAGGCATTGAGTTACTCATTGCAGTATTTCTAGCCTCTGACCTGCTCTTGTAGCCACTGTGTTTATGTGAAAAGACCAATTGAGTATCTGGTCAATGGTAGTCACCAGATGATGATAGTTGGAGTAGGGGGGGGGGGTGGGGGGCCAGTGGTGGAATTCAATGATGATAGCACCATTGAGTGTCAAGGAGTTGTGGTCAAATAATCTTTTATAGGTTTTCCCGGCAATTTTTAAAATATTTATTCATTTTTGTCAAATCTGGGCATTACTTGCTGACCAGCATTTATCACCCATCCCTAGTTGCCCTTGAGAAGGTGTTGGTGAGCTGCTTTCTTGAACCACTGCAGTCCACTTGCTGTGGGTTGACCCACAATGCTATTAGGGAGGGAATTCCAGGACCATGAAGGAATGGCTATATATTTCCAAGTCAGGATGGTGAGGGCAACTTAAAGGTGGTGGTGTTCCCATGTACTGCTGACCTTGTCCTTCTAGACAGAAATGGTCATGGGTTTGGAAAGTGCTGTCTGAGGATCTTTAGTGAAATTCTGCAGTGCATCTTATAGATAGTACACACTGCTGCTACAAAGCATTGGTGGAAGAGGGAGTGGATGCTTGTGGATGCAGTACCAATTAATGCTTTGTCCTGGATGGTGTCAAGCGTCTTGGGACTGCACTCATCCAGGCAAATATTCCATCACACTCCTGATCTGTGCCTTATAGATGGTGGACAGGCTTGGGTAGGCAGGAGGTGAGTTACTTGCCACAGTATTGTTGTGGTTCTGTTCGCCGAGCTGGGAATTTGTGTTGCAGATGTTTCATCCCCTATCCAGGTGACATCCTGTGGGAGCCTCCTGTGAAGCGCATCTGTGATGTTTCCTCCGGCATTTATAGTGGTTTGTCTCTGCCGCTTCCAATTGTCAGTTCCAGCTGTCCGCTGCAGTGGCCGGTATATTGGGTCCAGGTCGATGTGTTTGCCACTGTAGCCACTGCATTTATGCGGTGAGTCCAGTTAAGTTTCTGATCAATGATATCTCCCAGGATATTGATAGTGGGGGATTCAGTGATGGTAACACCACTGAATGTTGGTGGGTAGATTGTCTCTTATTGGTGATGGTCATAGCCTGGCATTTGTGTGGCGTGAATTTTACTTACCACTGGGTCAGCCCAAGCCTGGTTATTGTCCATATTTTACTGCATTTGGACAAGGACCTCTTCAGTGTCTGAGGAATTGTGAATGGTGCTGAAGATTGTGCAATCATTGGCATCCCCACTGCTGACCTTATGACGGAGGGAAGATCATTGATGAAGCAGCTGAAGGTGGTTGGGCTTACGACACTACCCTGAGGAACTCCTGTAGAGATGTCCTGCAGCTGAGATGACTGACCTCCAACAACCACAACCAAATTCCTATATGTCAAGTATGACTCTAACCACCGGAGAGTTTTCCCCCCGATACCCATTGATTCCAGTTTTGCTAATGCTCTATGATGCCACACTCAGTTGAATGCAGCCTTGATGTCAAGGGCTGTCACTCTCACCTCACCTCTAGCATTCAGCTCATTTGCCCATGTTTGAACCAGTGGCGTTAGGGGACTAATGACCTCAGGAGCTCAGTGGCCCCGGGGGAACCCAAACCGGGTGTCACTGAGCAGATTATTGCTGAGCAGGTGCTGCTTGACAGGACTGTTGTTGATATCTTTCAACATTTTACTGATGATCAAGAGTAGACTGATGGGGTGATAATTGGCTGAGTTGGATTTGTCCTGCTTTTTATGTATAGGACATACTTGGGCAATTTTCCACAATGTCGGGTAGAAGCCAATGTTGCAACTGTACTGGAAGAGCTTTGCTGGGCAAATGGCAAGTTCTGGAGTACAAGTCTTCAGTATTATTGCGGGAATGTTGTCAGGGTCTGTAGCCTTTGCAGTATCCAGTGCCGCCAACTGTTTCTTGATATCACGTGAAGTGAATCGAACTGGCTGAAGACTGGTATATGTGACGCTGGGGACAACTGAAGGAGGCTGCATGGATTGTCCACTTGGCCCTTCTGGCCGAACGTTTCTGCGAATGCTTCAGCTTTATCTTTTGCACTGCTGTGCTGGGCTCTTCCATCATTGAGGATGGAGATATTTGTTGAGCCTCCTCCTCCTTCAGTGAGTTGTTTAATCATCCACCACCATTCATGACTGGATGTGGCAGGACTGCAGAGCTTAGATCTGATCTGTTGGTTGTCGGATTGCTCAGCTCTGTCTATCACTTGCTGCTTATATTGTTTGGCATGCAAGTAGTCCTATTTGGTGGCTTTTCCAGGTTGATACTTCATCTTCAAGTATGCCGGTTATTGCTCCTGGCATGCCTTCCTGCAATTTTCATTGAACCAGAGTTGATCCCCTGGCATAACGGTAATGGTTGAATGAGGTATATGCCCGGTTATGAGGTTACAGATTGTACAGGAATACAATTCTGCTGTTGTTGATGGCCCACAGCGCTTTATGGATGCCCAGCCTTGAGTTGCTAGGACTGTTCAAAGTCTGTCCCATTTAGCACAGTGGTAGTGCATACAACACAATGGAGGTTATTCTCAATGGGAAAGCAAGATTTCGGCTCCACAAGAACTGTGCAATGGTCACTCTTACAGATACTGTCATAGAGAGATGCATCTGCAGCCGGCAGATTGGTAAGGATGAGGCGAAGTATGTTTTTCCCTCTTGTTGGTTCCCTCACCAGTCTAGCAGCTATGTCCTTTAGGACCTGAGTAGCTCGATCAGTAGTATTGCTGCTAAGCCACTTTTGGTGGTGGACATTGAAATCCCCACCCAGGGTACATTTTGTGTCGGTTCATCAGCTGATTTTTAACTTTGTCCACCCCAATCTGACACTGTTTCCTCCAGGTCTTGGACAAATAGGGAGGTGATGGCCTAATGGTAATATCACAGGACTATTAATCCAGAGGCTCAATCAATATTCTGAGGACCCGGGTTGAATCCTGCCATTGCAGATGGTAGAATTTAAATTCAGTAAAAATATCTGGAATTAAGAATCTACTGAAATCCATGAAACCATTGTAAATTGTTGGAAAAACCCACCTGGTTCACTAAAATCCTTCAGGAAAGGAAACCTACCATCTTCATACAGTCTTTTCATAGAATCCCTACAGTGTGGAAACAGGCCCTTCAGTCCAACAAGTCCACAGTGACCATCCCAAGAGTAACCCCCCCAGACCCGTTCCCCTAAATTTAACCCCTGACTAATGCACCCACCCTACACATCCCTGAACAGTCCAACAGATTATTTGGAAGCAAAGGTAACAGCTCAGATAATGCATTAAAGGTGTGAGGTTAGAGTCTGTTTGTAGATAGGGTGATTAGCCAAGGTCTTTTTCTTCGGGTGAGTGAGTCCAAAACTAGAGGTCATAGATTTAAGGTGAGAAGGGAAAGACTTAAAAAGCACCTGAAGGGCAACTTTTTCACGCAGAGGGTGCTACGTGTATAGAATGAGCTGCCAGAGGACATAGTGGAGGTGGGTACAAATACAACATTTAAAAGACATCTGGATGGGTACATGAACAAGAACGATTTAGAGGGATATGGGACAAATGTTTGCAAATGCAACTAGATCAGATTTGGATGTCTGGTCAGCGCAGGGTCTGTTTCCGTGCTGTATGACTATGACTGTAAGTTTGCAAATGTGATCCAAAATTGGCTTACAATTAGGAGGTAAAGGGCGGTGGTTGAGGGTTATTTTGTAATTGGAAGCCTGTGGCCAGTCATGTACCACAGTGATCAGAGCTGGGACCCTTAGTAGGGGCTAACTACAAGATTCTGGAATCTGTACTGAAAACAAAAAATGTTGGAGATCACAGAGGGTCAGGCAGCATCCATAGAGAGAAAGCAAACCAGTATTTTGATTCTAGATTACCTTTCATCAATATTATGAGAGGTTATAGTAAAATAAATTCAGAAAAAACTGTTCCTGTTTGGAAGAGGTTCAGTAACTGAACATAGATTCCAAATGATTGATGAAAGATTCAGTAGGAAAAATTCAAGGAAAATTTGTTTTCTGAACTAAGTGAATGATTATGATCTGGAATTGCTAGCAGCCAGTTCAAGAGTATCTTTCAAAAATAAGTTAAACAAATATTTGGACCGAAGGATTTGCAGGGCTATGGGGAAAGAACATTGTTGTGAGGTTGGAACAGCAGCACAAGCTTAATGAGATAAAAGGCTGCCACCCTGTTGTGACATCTATGATTTTTGAAATAAATCAGCAGCCTTTAGTTTTAAAATTTTATCAGATTTCTTTGAAAACTCAAAACGCAGGATGTTATGAAAATATTATGGAGGGCAACATGGTGGGTTAGTGGTTTTGTCGCTAGATGAGGTAATCCAGTGACCCAGGGTAATGTTCTGAGGAAACAATTTTAAAGAATTAAGTTCTGAGTAAGAGTCATATCAGACTTGAAATAGTAACTGTTTTTCTCTCCGCAAATGCTGCCAGACCTGCTGAGTTTCTCCAACTTTCTCTGTGCATGTTTCAAATTTCAGCATGTGAAATATTTTGCCTTTATTCTAACACCGAGGACACAGATTGGAATTTCAACATGACACAATGTGGAATTTGAATAAAATTAACAAGTAAATCTGGGTTGTTTTTTAAAAAAATGGCTAATGATAACCACAAGACTATTCTTAGAGTCATAGGGTCACAGAGATGTATGGCATGAAAACAGACCCTTTGGTTCAACTCGTCCATACCGATCAGATATCCCAACCCGAATGCCCTTTAGGAAAGGGAAGTCTGCTGTCCTCAATGTTTTGTCCGACCTGTAACTCAAGTGCAACAGTAATGTGATTAACTGCTTTTTATCATTTAAATAAATGATTTGGATGTCAACATAGGAGATATAGTTAGTAAGTTTGCAGACAACATCAAAATTGGAGGTGTAGTGGACAGTAAAGAAGTTGACCTCAAAGTACAACAGGATCTTGATCAGATGGGTCAATGGGCTGAGGAGTGGCAGATGGAGTTTAATTTAGATAAATGTGAGAAGCTGCATTTTGGGAAGGCAAATCAGAGCAGGACTTATACACTTAATGATAAGGTCCTGAGGAGTGTTGCTGAGCAAACAGACCTTAGAGTGCAGGTTCATAGTTCCTTGAAAGTAGAGCTGCATGTAGATAGGATAGTGAAGAAGGCATTCGGTATGTTTTCCTTCATTGGTCACAGCCTTGAGTATAGGACTTGGGAGCTCATGTTACAGCTGCACAGCATATTGGTTAGGCCAGTTTTGGAATATTGTATGCAATTCTGGTCTCCTTCCTATTGGAAAGATGTTGTGAAACTTGAAAGGATCCAGAAAAGATTTACAAGGATGTTGCCAGGGTTGGAGGATTTGAGTTAAACAGAGAGGCTGAGTAGGCTGGGGGTTTTCTCCCTGGAGCGTGGGAGGCTGAGGGGTGACCTTATAGAGGTCTATAAAATCCTGAGGGGCATGCTTAGGATAAATAGACAAAATTGTTTCCCTGGGGTGGGGGAGTCCATAACTAGAGGGTATAGCTTTAGGGTGAGAGGGGAAAGATATAAAAGGGACATAAGGGGCAACATTTTCACACAGAGGGTGATGCGCGTGTGAATGAGTTGACAGAGGAAGTGATGGAGACTGATACAATTACAGTATTTAAAATGCATTTGGATGGGAATATGAATAGGAAGAGTTTAGAGGGGTATGGGCCAAGTGCTGCCAAATGGGACTAAACTAGTTTAGGATATCTGGTTGGCATGGATGAGTTGGACTAAAGGGTCTGTTTCCGTGCTGTACATTTCTGTGACTCTATGACTCTTAAATTTTCACTGAAATAGCCTATCAAGTCACTCAGTTGTACCTAACAGCTGCAAAGCCTTTTTTTTAAGGAAAGAAATTGAGAACGATCACTGCCATCGACCTAAGCACTGGAAACAACAATGACAGACACACAGCCTTATTTAAATAAGAGAATGATCAGGGAGAAGGTAGGGCCGATCATGGATAGCGGAGGGAACTTGTGCGTGGAGTCTGAGCAGATAGGGGTAGTCCTAAATGAGTTTTTTGCTTCCCAAGGAAAGGGAGCTTGTTGTAAATGAAAACTTAGAGGAGCTGGGATACAGTCTTGACCAGATAAAGATTGATGAAGTTGATGTGCTAAAAATTTTGGAAAACATTAAGATTGATAAGGGCCAGACCAGATTTATCCTATGCTGCTCCGGGAAGCTAGAAAGGAGGTTGCTAAGCCACTGGCGAGGATATTTGCCTCTTCACTCTCCATGGGAGTCGTAATGGAGGATTGGAAGGAGGCAAATGTTGTTCCTCTTTTCAAGAAGGATAATAGGGAAATCCTGGCAATTACAGACCAGTCAGTCTTACATCTGTGGTCAGCAAAGTTTTGGAAAGAATTCTAAAGGATAGGATTTATGACTATTTGGCAAAGCATAGCGTGATTAAAGGCAGTCAGCAAGGCTTTGTGAGGGGCAGGTCGTGCCTCACAAATCTTATTGAGGTGGTGAGCAGGTGTCAAGACAGGTCGACAACAGTCAAGCAGTGAATGTGGTATATATGGACTTCAGCAAGGCATTTGATAAGGTTCCCCATGGTAGGCTCATTCATAAAGTCAGGAAGTATGGGATAGAGGGAGATTTGGCTATCTGGATTCAGAATTGGCTGGCTGACAGAAGGCAGAGAGTGGTTGTAGATGGAAAGTATTCTGTCTGGAGGTCAATGTTGAGTGGGGTCCCGCAGGGATCTGTTCTTGGGCCTCTGCTCTTTGTAGTTTTTATAAATGACTTGAATGAGGAGCTTGAGGGGTAGGTTAGTAAATTTGCAGGTGACACAAAGGCTGGAGGTGCCGTTGATAGTACCGAGGGCTACTGCAGGCTGCAGCGTGACATAGACAGGATGCAGAGCTGGGCTGAGAAATGGCAGATGGAGTTCAACCTGGATAAATGCGAAGTGATGCATTTTG
>NC_057726.1:1031836-1035316 GCF_004010195.1 Chiloscyllium plagiosum | reverse complement strand
AGTCAATAGCCAGAGACTTTTCCCCAGGGTAGGATTGACTGGTACAAGGAGTCATAGTTTGAAGCTATTAGGAGGAAGGTATAAAGGAGATGTCAGAGTTAGGTTCTTTACGCAGAGAGTTGTGAATGCATGGAATGCATTGCCAGCTGTGGTGGTGGAAGTGAAGTCATTGGGGACATTTAAGCGACTGCTGGACATGCACATGGACAGCAGTGAGTTGAGGGGTGCGTAGGTTAAGTTACTATATATTACATTAGGATTAAACCTCGGCACAACATCGTGGGCCGTACTTTTCTATGTTCTATGACCCTGCAAAGTCCTCCTTGCTAATCGCTGGGAATTGTAGCAAAAGCAGAACAGAGTCACAGACTAATCAGACAGCCTGACTCTGAGAGGTAATATTCTGTGAGACTAACCCTGTTAATTCCAGCTATGCACCCTCCCAGCTCAACCCACTCAGCTAATGAATCTGTACTCCTGCAATCTTTACTCTCTGGAAGATGTCCTGAGAGGGGCAAGGGAACAGAATTCACTCTGGTTATGGTACTTCAATAACCGTCACCAAGCTTAATTTAGTAATACCACTACTGACCCAGGTGACTGAGTCCGAACTCACAATCTGTAACCCATAGCCTGCAAATTCCTGACTGTACCATCAATATGTAGTCAAGTGATCAATGTGCAGCAAGTCAGCATTGCAGCAAAGTAGACTGGGGAAGTGGACCTGCATGAGAAGGGTGAGTAGGCAGGTATAGTGTCAAGGAGCTGATGAGCGCTGATGCGAACTGAAGTGACTATATTTGCAGCAAGTGTTGGTTGTTTAGGGAACTTTGACTCAGTGTTAGTGAGCTGGAGTCCAAACTGCAAATACAACAGCAAGGGGGAAAGTTACTGGAGAATTATTCTGATTGAGCTAATGTACCCACCAAGATATCTGTTTCTGATCTGGTGGAGGATGCAGGAAGTAGCCCAATAAATCAAATCAAAGGATTTTTTTTCTAAACTTCCAAAATTCTTTAAATTCTGGAATGGTCACAGCCAATATCTCCTCTAAGCTGCACGTGCAGCTACTCCAAGGTTCTATGCGTGGAGATCAGTTAGATTTTGTACATGTCTTTGATGCTGTTCTACTGCCCTTCTGGAAACTGCTTGCTTTAATAAACTAATTGGTCAGACCAGTACCTGATAAAATTTGACCCTGATAAATGTGAACTAATGCACTTTGGTAGAAGTTACAAGATGTAAAAGTACTCAATAAATGGCAGGATCCAAAGATGCTCAGAGAAACGCAGGGATCTCAGGGTGCTTGTCCAGATCCCTGAAGGTAGCAGGAAAGGTTAATAGAGTAGTTAAGAGGTACAGATTATAACAGCAAGGAGGAGTGTGTTGGAGCTGTACAGTGTTATGTTTATAGTTCACTAGTACCATAAATAGAATTTGAGGTAGACCGAGGGTAAACTTGAACAGGGTACCGTTATTGTGCATTCTCCTAACTGCAAAATCGGTTTTAGACTTCCTCTCCTACTGCCCATCTCTCCGTCAGCTGACCCACTCTCTTGAATGGGCAACACACATCTAACTACTGTACATGCATACTAACTCTCCCCCTTTATTTCAATATTTTTCTTATATATATATATACATACATACAATGATTATAACTGTTCTACAATCATTGTAGCTAAAACATGCACATTTTCAAGAATAATTGCAAAAAATTACCCTTCCGTAGTGTATATTGACATGATCAGTCTCTCAGGGGGGTGGCGATTCCTAGAAGACCATCTCCTTGTCTCAGGAACCTTTTCTAGTGTGGTCTCCCAGGCTTCCAAAAGCTCCTGTTCTTCTGCAGGTAGGTCCTTACTGATTGGCAATTGTTACTGTGTGACACTGCTGTTGCTTTCTCCTTGGGTACAGCCAACTTGGCTTGGACACCCCATGACTCAGTCACCACCATTGGTCCCATATGGACCAGCTCTGTATTCTGAGGGACATTTTCCCCTCCCCCCACCATTGGTGAAGTGTAGCAACCAGCTGAAACCAGTGTCTCACCTAGACCAGTTCATCCCTAGTTTACACTGTATTTGATAAAAGTCTCGTTTCAGCCACTTTGGAATATGTTTGACCATGAGGTTTCCGCTCTTCTTACAATCTGTCCTTCTTGATTTTGCTATATCACCTTCCTAATCTCTTCTGGCCACAGTATGTCAAACAAGGTTCTCAGCTGGTGTTTTAACATTACGGATGCTGGTGAGCATCCCTTCTTGTGGCATGTCCCTTCTTGTCACAGTCTGGTAATCATCAGCCAAAGTGGTGCTAGCTTATTATTCAATTACTTCCTTTACTTTAACTATAAGATTAGATTCCCTACAGTATGGAAACAGGTCCTTTGGCCCAACAAGTCCACACCAACACTCTGAAGTGTAACCCACCCAGACCCATTCCCCTACCCTATATTTATCCCTGACTAACACACCTAAACATATGGGCAATTTAAGGTAAAAACAAGGACTGCAGATGCTGGAAACCAGAGTCTAGATTAGAGTGGTGCTGGAAAAGCACAGCAGGTGCTAATAAGCTAGCACCACTTTGGCTGATGATTACCAGACTGTGACAAGAAGGGACATGCCACAAGAAGGGATGCTCACCAGCTGAGAACCTTGTTTGACATACTGTGGCCAGAAGAGATTAGGAAGGTGATATAGCAAAATCAAGAAGGACAGATTGTAAGAAGAGCGGAAACCTCATGGTCAAACATATTCCAAAGTGGCTGAAACGAGACTTTTATCACCACTCTGCAGGCACCCTGCCTCTATTCCTGATGAAGGGCTTTTGCCCAAAACATCGATTTTCCTACTCCTTGGATGCTGCCTGGCCTGCTGTGCTTTTCCAGCACCACTCTAATCTAGACTCTGGTTTCCAGCATCTGCAGTCCTTGTTTTTACCTTAAATTGCCCATATGTTTAGGTGTGTTAGTCAGGGATAAATATAGGGTAGGGGAATGGGTCTGGGTGGGTTACACTTCAGAGTGTTGGTGTGGACTTGTTGGGCCAAAGGACCTGTTTCCATACTGTAGGGAATCTAATCTTATAGTTAAAGTAAAGGAAGTAATTGAATAATAAGCTAGCACCACTTTGGCTGATGATTACCAGACTGTGACAAGAAGGGACATGCCACAAGAAGGGATGCTCACCAGCATCCGTAATGTTAAAACACCAGCTGAGAACCTTGTTTGACATACTGTGGCCAGAAGAGATTAGGAAGGTGATATAGCAAAATCAAGAAGGACAGATTGTAAGAAGAGCGGAAACCTCATGGTCAAACATATTCCAAAGTGGCTGAAACGAGACTTTTATCACCACTCTGCAGGCACCCTGCCTCTATTCCTGATGAAGGGCTTTTGCCCAAAACATCGATTTTCCTACTCCTTGGATGCTGCCTGGCCTGCTGTGCTTTTCCAGCACCACTCTAATCTAGACT
>NC_057726.1:1011193-1028975 GCF_004010195.1 Chiloscyllium plagiosum | reverse complement strand
CCCTATTATAGGAGAGATGTGGATGCTTTGGAGAGGGTTCAGAGCAGGTTTACCTGGATGCTGCCTGGACTGGAGGGCTTGTCTTATGAAGAGAGGTTGACTGAGCTTAGACTTTTTTCCATTGGAGAAAAGGAGGAGGAGAGGGGACTTAATTGAGGTATACAAGATAATGAGAGGCATAGATAGAGTCAATAGTCAGAGACTATTTCCCAGGGCAGAAATGGCTAACACGAGGGGTCATAGTTTTAAACTGGTTGGAGGAAAGTATAGAGGGGATGTTAGAGGCGGGTTCTTTACACAGAGAGTTGTGAGAGCATGGAATGGGTTGCCAGCAGCAGTTGTGGAAGCAAGGTCATTGGGGACATTTAAGAGACTGCTGGACATGCATATGGTCACAGAAATTTGAGGGTGCATACATGAGGATCAATGGTCGGCACAACATTGTGGGCTGAAGGGCCTGTTCTGTGCTGTACTGTTTTATGTTCTATGTACAAACCAAATATTATTTATTGTCTCAAATTTATTAGCCTCTTCTTACAGTTACTGCCCAATTTGAACTGAGATGCTCAGCTAGCAGCGATCAAGTCTACTGAAGTAGGCAAATAGGGTAAGTCCACTGAAATTTCATGGTCACTCTGTGCTAAATGGTTATTGCTTGATGTCAGCATGTTGGAATGTGTTATGCCCATACACATTCCTGACCTCTTCCAGCTGTCGGCATTGGATTCAATCCGGTAACTCTAGCCTCTCCGATCTTCCCTGTCCAGATGACTGACATATTTGTCTGAGGATGTGGGAGCTTTGGAATTGGAACACATGTCCTGCTGTGTGATCTCTCCCATCCTAAAATGATTCCCCTGCTGTCCACTTAACATCTTCTAGATTTGACCAGGGTAAGTCATATTCTTGTGTAACCCATCCTTCTGATCTTGCCATTTGTATCCAATGACAATGGATGTGAAATCCTGGCCAAACCATGTGTGATGTTACAAGAGACCTTTGGCCAGTTGAGCCTTTGTGTTTTTTCAAAGAGATGGCAAAGACACAAAAGGTATAGAGATGGAGCAGAGCCTGCTTTGTCTTACAATATGACAATAATTAATATTTGCCTTAACTCCACCCAGCACATTCCCTATGTAAAAATGATGGGGAATTGCAGCAGGTCCGGCAGCACTTATGGATGGAAAGCTGAGTCAATGTTTTGGTTATAATGACCCTTCTTCAAAACTGACTGTATCTAGGAAAAGGTGGTATATGTGCAGAAGACGGTGTGGCTTTGTGAAGGGCAGTGAATGAACAAGAGGTGGAGATGGAGCCCATGGAGAGCGAGAGATCAGCAGTTGGACAAACAAAGGGATGGATAATGGTGAGCCGGGAGAAAAAAACCTAATAATAGGGGCCATTAGAAGTTGAAAATGGATTGACTGAGGGAAGGATATTATTAATGTAGAGAGGGCTCAGAAAAAATGTACCAGGATGTTGCAGTTATGGGACGTTTAAATGATAAAGAAAGGCTGGAAAGGCTGGGACTTTTTTCACTGGAGTGTAGGAGATTGAGAGGTTACCTTACAGAGGTTTACGGGGGGGGGGGGGGGGGGGGGGGGGGGGGGTTGTGCGGTGAGAGATAGAGTTAATAGCACATGTCTTTTCCCTGGGATAGAGGATTTCAAGATGAGGGAGCATATTTTTAAGGTGAGAACACAGAGATTTAAAAACAACATGGGGCACATTTTTTTAAATAGAGGGTGGTTCACACGTGGAATGAACTTCCTGAGGAAGTGGTGGATGTGAGTAAAGTTATATTTAACTTTGTCCACCCCAGTCCAACACCGGCACCTCCGCATAATTAAAAAATGTTATCAGGGTGCACAGCCTTTTCAATAGTTGTTGCCTTTCGCCAACGTTTTGATTCACTCCATCTGTAATTAATTGTCAGAATACTGGCACCTGTGATCTTGGGAGCCTCTGGAGGCTGCCCAGATGATTATCTACTTGGCACTTCTGGCTGAAGACTATTGTAAATGCTTCAGCCTTATCATTTGTACTAATGTGTTAGGCCCTTCCATCAATAAGGATGAGGATACTTAAGACCATAAGACACAGGAGTGGAAGTAAGGCCATTCGGCCCATCGATCCACTCTGCCATTCGATCATGGCTGATGAGGAGAAAGTGAGGTCTGCAGATGCTGGAGATCAGAGGTTAAAATGTGTTGCTGGAAAAGCGCAGCAGGTCAGGCAGCAGCCAACCATCAGGAGAATCGACGTTTCGGGCATAAGCCCAATCATGGCTTACCCGCATTCTCCCCATAGCCCTTAATTCCTTGTGACATCAAGAATTTATCAATCTCTGCCTTGAAGACATTTAGCGTCACAGCCTCCACTGCACTACGCGGCAATGAATTCCACAGGCCCACCACTCTCTGGCTGAAGAAATATCTCTGCATTTCTGTTCTGAATTTACCCCCTCTAATTCTAAGGCTGTGTCCACGGGTCCTAGTCTCCTCGCCTAACGGAAACAATTTCCTAGCGTCCACCCTCTCCAAGCCATGTATTATCTTGTAAGTTTCTGTGCTTTTATATTCCAACCTTCTTGAGATAATTGACAACATTGCATTCGCTTTCTTAATCACGGACTCAACCTGCATGTTTACCTTTAGAGAATCCTCAACTAGCACTCCTAGATCCCTCTGTACTTTGGCTTTATGAATTTTCTCACCGTTTAGAAAGTAGTCCATGCTTGTATTCTTTTTTCCAAAGTGCAAGACCTCGCATTTGCTCACATTGAATTCCATCAGCCATTTCCTGGACCACTCTCCCAAACTAGAGCAGGCAAACTCTCCCTAGGGCAGGCAAGTTCAAAACTAGAGGGCGTACTTTTAAGGTGAGAGGAGAAAGAATTAAAAGGGATTTGAGAGGCAAGTTTTTCGTAGAGAAAGTTTGTGGAATGAACTGCTAGAAGTGCTAGATACAGATGCAGTTACAACATTTAAAAGAAATTTGGACAAGTACATGAATAGGAAAGGTTTAGAGGGATATGGGCCAATCACAGGCAAGTGGGGCTGGTTTAGTTTGGGAAACTTGGTCAGCTTGGACGAGTTGGACCTAAGGGTCTGTTTCCTTGCTATTGACTCTATACTTACTGACCTGCTGCTCTGGTTCCCACCCACCCATTGCCACACTGGTTTAAACCCTCCCAAGTGGCATTATCAAACTTCCCTGCCAGGATATTGGTGCCCCTCCAGTTCAGGTGAAACCAGTCCTGCTTGTATAGGTCGCACCTTCCCTAGAAGACATCCCAAAGATCCACATATCTGAAGTCCTCTCCAAATCAGCTCTTTAGCCACCTGCTCAATTATACTCTATCTCTATTCCTAGCCTCAGTAGTATGTGGCATGGGGAGTAATCCTAAAATTACTACCCTGGAGCTCCTGATTTTTAGTTTACTACCTAACTC
Organism: Chiloscyllium plagiosum; assembly: GCF_004010195.1. Lineage (NCBI taxonomy): Eukaryota > Metazoa > Chordata > Chondrichthyes > Orectolobiformes > Hemiscylliidae > Chiloscyllium > Chiloscyllium plagiosum. The sequence goes on along the minus strand of NC_057726.1, from coordinate 1,025,521 downwards.
TCTGAATTGTCATTGCAGGATCTTCTCATTCTTCCTACCCAAGTCATTTCTGCCAATATGGACATTGACTTCTGTCTATTTACTCTCTCATTTCAGGATGCCCTGTAACCGCTCAGAGATACTCATGACTCTGGCACTGGAATTAAGAGTCTAATGATGACTATAAATCCATTGTCAATTGTCAGAAAAACCCATCTGATTCGCTAATGTCCTTTAGAGAAGGAAATTGCCATATTTACCCCTGGTCTGGCCTACATTTGACTTCGTACCCACAGCAATGTGGTTGACTGTTAACTGCCCTCTTGGATGGGCAATAAATGCTGACCTAGCCTGCAACACCCTCATTCCATGACTTAATAAAAAGACCAAAAAGAATATTAGTCAGTAAACATTTCTATCTATTGAATCAATGGATAGGATTAATTACTATGTGGTATATTTGGATTTTCAGAAGGCGTTTGATAAAGTCCCTGAAAAGAGGTTAGTGGACAAAGTTAAAGCATATGGGATAGGGAATAATATATTAGTATGGATAGAGAATTAGATAACAGACAGGAAATACAGAATGGGAAATGGATCTTTGTCAGAATAGCAGGCAGTGCCAAAAAAACAGTGCTTGGCCCCTACCTATTCACGATATATGTAAAGGACCTGGATAAGAGAACCAAATGCCACATTTCCAAGTTTGCTCGTGATGTAAAATTGGGCAGGATTGAGAGGTGGGAGGAGAATGCAAAGAGGAGTAAGAGTGCTTTAGACAAGTTCAGTGAGTGGGTAAACACATAGCAGATGCTGATGGTCATGCCAAGTTTCTGAAGTTTCCTGTTCTTGGTCTGCATGTAGGTAGTGTAGTTTCATTGTCTTATCTGCATGGCAGTATCTCATAGCTGAGTGCGAGCTGGGAATATGGACTCTATCTTGGTGTCAAGGTCGTGATGCCTGTTGTAAAGCTGGTGTACGAAATAGTTGAGAAGTGTGTGAGAGATGCGAAGTCAGAGTCTCTCTCAGCGTAATCTGTGTTGTAGGTTGGCTTGAGTGGGTTTGTGATCTATAGTCTTTTCATGACTATACATCTAATACTAGTCTTCAAACACCTGCCTAACCTCAAACAGGCCATCATTTGTAGCAAACTATCCAGCCTTCAGGAGAACGGCAACCACGATACCACACATCACTGCCACAGCAACTTCTGCAAGACATGTCAGATCATCGACATGGATACTACCATCGCATGTGGGAACAGCACCCACCAGATACACGGTACATACTCATGTGATTCGGCTAATGTTGTCCAGCTCATACGCTGCAGGAAAGGATGCCCCAAGGAATGGTATATCGGTGAGACCATGCAGACACTAAGACAACGTATAAACTGACAATGCACAACAATTACCAGGCATCTCTCATAGTCAGGGAACAATTCAGCGATCAAGGACATTCAGTCTCCGATCTTCGGGTAAGCGTCCTCCAAGGTGGCCTTCCAGATGCCCAACAACGCAGAACTGCTGAGCAGAAACTGATAGTCAAATTCTGCACAAATGAGGACAGCCTCAATTCTGACTTTGGGTTCATGTCGCACTACATGTAATTCCACCATACCATTCTGTGTTTGTAAAAGTTTCCTTATTGTTCTGTTTTTACATCATTACCTTGATTACTTGTGATTATCTAACTTATTAGTTTGTAGTTTTTGATTACTTCCTACTTGGTCAGATCCTCGCCTGCAACTCATGTTATTCCAGCCATTTGTTTGGTCTCTAATGCCATCTTACTTCTGTTTACTTGTAATTATAACTTTGCTGTAATTATTCAGTTCATATGTCATTCCTTCACTTGTTAGTCAGCTGTTGACACTTTACTCACACCGTTTATATTAATCTATTGTCACTCTTGATTACTGGCAAAGTTAAAAATCACACAACACCAGGTTATAGTCCAACAGGTTTAATTGGAAGCACTAGTATTCGGAGTGCTGCTCCTTTATCAGGTGGTTGTGGAGTACACGATTCTAAGACACAGAATTTATAGCAAAAGTTTACAGTGTGATGTAACTGAAATTATACATTGAAAAATACCTGGATTGTTTGTTAAATCTCTCATCTGTTAGAATGACCATGTAAGTTTCACTTCTTTCATATGTAAATTGCAAAACTTTTTTTTCAAAGTTACTTTCTCAGATTAACTTTAACAATTGGTGTCAGCCCAGATAATGTATTGAAGGTGTTAGGCCCCTGTGTGCTGCTGTCTGTGCCTTAATGCTTAGACTGATTCTAATCTAAAAAATGAATTAACAGAATCTTACATGGATCCATGCAGTTTTTGAGTGAAGCAAAATGTAACTCTGCAAGTACAAATTCACCCCACAAACGTATATGTGTGTGTGTGTGTGTGTGTGTGTNGGGGGGGGGGGGGGGGGGGGGGGGGTGGTTGCAGTGGGGAGGTTGTGGGTGTCTGGGAGAGAGAGGATATGTGTGTGTGTGAGTGTAAAGGACTCTCAGTTTGTGAGAGGGTGCATGTGGGAGTGTGTGTCTGTAGGAGTGTGCCTGTGTGGGAATGTCTATGAGTGTGTATAGTGCAATGAAGTCACCTGTAGTGTGACATGAACCCAAGGTCCCAGTTGTGCCATCCTTATGGGTACCGCACTTAGCTATCAGCCTCTGCTCGGCCACTTTTCGCTGCTGCCTGTCCCGAAGTCTGCCTTTGGAGGATGGTCACCCGAAGGTCTGCGGTCGAATGTCTTGGACCACTGAAGTGTTCTCCAACTAGGAGGGAACACACCTGTGTGTTGATTGTTGTGCGATGCCCATTCATCCGTTGCTGTAGCCTTTGCTCGATTTCACCAATGTACCATGCCTCAGGGCATCTTTGCCTGCAGCGTATGGGACAGACAATGTTGGCTGAGTACCTGCCATGTACATGGTGGGAGGTGTCCCCACTCCTAATGGAATCTGGGACACGTCTTGCAGAGTCTACCATGACAGGGTTGCATGGAGTTGTCCTGAAAGCCGGGCAGTTTGCTATGAACAATGATCTGTTTGAGGTTTGGTTGTTGTTTAAAGGCAACCAGTGGAAGTGTGGGGAAGGTCTTGGCGAGGTGCTCATCCTCATTGATAATGTGTTGCAGACCATGAAGAACATGGCGTAGTTTTTCGGCTCCTGGGAAGTACTGGACAACGAAGGGTACCCTGTCGGTTGCAGCATGTGTCTGTCTCCTGAGGAGGTCATTACGGTTCCTTGCTGTGGCACATCGGAACTGGTAGTCGATGAGTTGAGCATTGTACTCCGTTCTTATGAGTACTTCCAGGTGCCCATCATGTTCCTCCTCATCTGAACAGATCCAGTGTACGCGTAGGGCTTGTCCATAGGGGATGTCTGTTTTAATATGTTTTGGGTGGAAGCTTGAGAAGTGTAGCATTGTGAGGTTATCCGTGGGTTTGCAGTAGAGTGAGGTGCTGAGGTGCCCATTCTTGGTGGAGATGCATGTGTCCAAGAATGAGACAGACAGTAGAGAGTATTCCATGCTGAGTTTGATAGTGGGATCGAACTCCGGGTTTGATCCTGGGACATTCGACCTCGGACCTTCGGGTGACCATCCTCCAAGGCAGACTTCGGGACAGGCAGCAGAAAAAGTGGCCGAGCAGAGGCTGATAGTGAAGTGCGGTACCCATAGGGATGGCCTCAACCGGGACCTTTGGTTCATCACACAGTACAGGTGACCTCATTGCACTATACAAACACACAGACACTCCCATACACACACAGGCACTCCTACACACAGACAGACACACTCACAGACTTACACCCCTTTACAATCACACATATACTGTAACAGACATCACAACTCCCCCCCCACCCCTAAACACACACACACACACATACACATATACGACTGTGAGGTGAATTTGTACTTGCAGAGTTACATTTTACTTCGCTCAAAAACTGCATGGATCCATGTAAGATTCTATTAATTCATTTTTTAGATTAGAATCAGTCTAAACATTATGGTACAGACAGCAGCACACAGGGGGCTAACACCTTCAATACATTATCTGGACTGACACCAATTGTTAAAGTTCACTAGAGAATGTAATTTTAAAAACAGTTTTGCAATTTACTTTTGAAAGAAGTGAAACTAACATGGTCATTCTAACAGATGAGAGACTTAAACAATCCAAGTATTTTTCAATGTATAATTTCAGTTACATCACACTGTAAACTTCTGCTATAAATTCTGTGTCTTAGAATCATGTACTCCATAACCACCTGAAGGAGCAGCGCTCCGAAAGCTAGTGTTTCCAATTAAACCTGCTGGACTATAACCTGGCGTTGTGTGATTTTTAACTTTGTACACACCAGTCCAACACCAGAATCTCCAAATCATGATTACCTATAAAGACTTGTTATTCAGACTGTCAACATTTGACTCAAACTATCACCTGACGAAGGAGCAGCACTCTGAAAGCTTATCACTTTAAATTAACCTGTTGGACTATAACTGCAGTGTGATTTCTGACTTTGTCCACCCTAGTTCAACACAGCATCTCCAGGTCATTCCTTTGACAGAGTGGCTTTACTTAATCCACATTTTATCCAAGTAACTGTTAATATTCCATGGAATTATTGTTTCTGACAAATATTCTGCATTGAGTTTAAATTGACTTATAGTCTGTAGTTTTGGAAAAGCGTCTAACGTGAATGGTAGAGTTTTGTTCAATTCTCTATGGCGTAGTAAAGAAAGAGAATTGTAAACTGAACGTGTGTCTCCACTATGTTATTTCATTACTTCCCTCAGATACATCTCATTTGGCTCTAAGGACTGTTTGGAATGGCCATTCTTTCACGAAGGGACAGACAGCATCATGTTTTTCCAGTTAAACAGTACTGTCGTCCTGAACGAGGGTCATTGGGCATAAATACTAACTGTTTTCGCTGCCAAGCCGCTGAGTAATGTCTAAATTTCAGCATTGGCAGTTCTTTGGCTGCGTTTGTTTCGTACTGCCTCCTTGCCTACATCCCCTTCGATGTTCTTAATCATCTGCACTACCTCTGTAGGTGCAGCATTGCATAAGGCATGGACCAGACACACTTCAGCTGCTCATGGCGACAACACCTGAAAAAGAGCGGGAACTACTCAGAGTTTGCGCAATGACTCACCTCATCGTACGGTTACAATGATGTATGGCGCTACGGACGTGCGCGGCCACAGAGGCGACGACGTAATGGCGCCACGGGCGTGCGCGGCCACGGAGGCGATGGCGTAATGGCGCCACGGGCGTCCGCGCTCACGGAGGTTATAACGTAATGGGGCTACGGGCATGCGCGGTCCTGGAGTAGATGATGTAATGACGCTACGGGCATGCGCGGTCCTGGAAGTGATAATGTAATGGGGTTACGGGCATGCGCGGTCCCGGAGGTGATGATGTAATGGCGCCACGGGTATGCGCTGACCTGGAGGTGATGATGTAATGGCGCTATGGGCATGCGCAGTCCCGTAGGTGATGATGTAATGGCTCCACGGGTATGCACGGACCTGGAAGTGATGATGTAATGGCATCACTTCCAGGTCCGTGCATACCCGTGGTATGGGCATGCGCAGTCCCGTAGGTGATGATGTAATGGCGCCATGGATATGCACGCTTACGGTGGCGGTGATGTATTGCCGTTACAGGCGGGCGCGCTCCCCCAGGTCGACCGGTGATGGAGCAGAGGGCAGTAGCAACGGGCCCGGGACCGTCTACCTCCTCAACCACAGCCTGTGTTGAAGGTCGAGCCTCGGCCTCTGGACCGGGGAGGCCCCGGAACCTCCTGGACCTTCCCCCTGAGCTGCTGGTTGAGATTTTCTGCTTCCTCCCCGGGGTGAGCCTGCCCAGCTTGGCTGCCGCCTGCAAGAAATTTCATCAAATCCTCAACACGGACACCATCTGGAGAAGGCGCTGCCGCCTGGGTGAGGGTGAGGGGCGGGGGAGCTGCTGGGTTGGGAGGGGCCGATCAGTCGGGCCCAGGCGGGGGGTATGTGGGGCAGGTTGGTCACTAGCGGGGGAGGCACACTATGTTGTAGGGGGTTGTGAAGAGCTCAGGTTGGGATGGTGACAGAAGCTGGGGATGGGCTGGGGAAACCTGCGGTGATAAGTGAGAAAACAAGTGGATACCTTTAGACAATTTTGACACATCTGAGTAAATGGTTTCTATCGTAGAATATGGAGTTTCAGAAAACCAGCGGCGTTTGGAGATGGTAGGAATCGCCTGTCGTGATTTGTACATCAAACGTAAGTAGCATTATCTTTTCTTAAACATTGATTTCTCTGCAAATTTCTCACAGTTTGGAGCTGCCTCTTTGATTTGTTCAGAGATGTCTTATATGGGGATTTCCCAGTTGAGGAGCAGGGTTGAACTGACGAGGAGGCTGGGAGGCTGCTGCTGCTCCTGGATGAGGGCACTGATATGGAGCTATTGGGCATTGAGCTTGTACCCTTTTTATTGGTTGGAACATGCAATTTCCCAGAGATGAGACAATGTTCCAGCTATAGTTCCTGTAAACTGAATCCTCCAGATTGGCTGTAACATAGGAAGCCATGGGTTGGCTCAGTGGTTAGCACTGCTGCCTCACAGCACCAGGGACTAGGTTTGATTCCAGCCTCTGGCAACGGTCTGTGTGAAGTTTGCACATTCTACCTGTGGGTTTCTGCCAGGTGCTCCAATTTCTTCTCGCAGACCAAAGATGTGCAGGTCAGGTGAATTGGCCATGCTAAATTGCCCATAGTGTTTGTTGCTTTAGTCAGAGGGAAATGGGTCTGGCTGGGTTTCTGTTCAGAGGGTCGGTATGGGCTTGTTGGGCCAAAGGGCCTGTTTCCACACTGTAGGGAATCTAAAAAAAACTTTTTTAAAAAAAGAGCCCTGATGAAATTACAATGGGTATAACCAAGACCCTCTTTACAAAAGAGGATGCTGTCCAGGTCACACTGACAGAGGAAGAAACTGTGTCACTAGAGGCTTTCAAAATTAATACAGAAGTTTTGGGTAAACTGTTGGTACTTAATAAAAGCAAATTACTGCGTGTGCTGGAATCTGAAACCAAAAAAGAAAATGCTGGAAAATCTCAGCAGGTCTGGCAGCATCTGTAAGGAGAGAAAAGAGCTGCCGTTTCGAGTCTAACTGACCCTTTGTCAAAGCTTTCTTTGCTTTGACAAAGGGTCAATTAGACCCGCAATGTCAGCTCTTTTCTCTCCTTACAGATGCTGCCAGACCTGCTGAGATTTTCCAGCATTTTCTCTGTTGGTACTTAAAACTGGCAAGGTATTGGGACCAGATGAAATTCATGGGGAATTATGGGGAAATTATGTTTCACTAAGTTTCTGGAGTTTTTTGAAGAGGTAACGGACTCAAGGATAATGCTGACAATACTTGCACACCTGAATTTCTAAAAGGCATTTGATACAGTGCTGCATTGAGGAAAGTTTTCACTCATGTATAAAAGGGCAGTAGTGATATTGATATACCAATTGGCTGAGTGATACAGTAATGTTTCATGGATAGTTTTCACCTGGGGATAGATATTTAGTGGCGTTCCTCAGAGGTCGGTATTGGGACTACTGCTTTTCTAGATAGGTTAGTGATTTGGATCTTGCTGCACAGGGGGCAATTTCAAAGTTTGCAGATGACGACATTGGAAGAATTGTAAATGTGAAGAGGACAATCTAGAATTCCAAAAGGTCATTGACAAGTTATGAAGTGGGCAAAAGTGAGGATTGTAGATGCTGGAGATCAGAGTCTAGATTAGAGTGGTGCTGGAAAAGCACAGTAGGTCAGGCAGCATCGAAGGAGCAGGAAAATCGACGTTTGGTGCAAAAACCCTACATTGGGAATGAGGCAGAGCGCCTCTGGGGTGGAGAGATAAATGGGAGGGGGGTGGGGCAGAGTGGGAGGGGGAGTTGAAATGTTGGGCCACAGGGTGGTGGAGTTGATTGGTGCGGGTGTCCCGGAGATGTTCCCTGAAGCACTCTGTGAGAAGACTTCCAGTCTCCCCAATGTAAAGGAGACCTCATTGGGAGCAATGGATACAATAAATGGCATTGGTGGGTGTGCAGGTGAAACTTTGATGGATTTAGAAGACTCCTTTGGGGCCTTGGATAGAGGTGAGGGGGGAGGTGCGGGCGCAGGTTTTGCAATTCCTGCGGTGGCAGTGGAAGGTGCCAGGACGGGAGGGTGGGTTGTTGGGGTGTGGACCTGACCAGGTAGTCATGGAGGAAACGGTCTTTGCGGAAGGGGGTGGGGAGGGAAGTATATCCCTGGTGGTGGGGTCCATTTGAAGGTGGCGGAAATGGTTTATGCGGAGGTTGGTAGGGTGGAAGGTGAGGACCGGGGGTTTCTGTCCTTGTTGCGGGCGGAGGTGTGGGAAGTGGATGAGATATGTTGGAGGGTATCTTCAACCACGTGGGACGGGAAATTACGGTCTTTAAAGGAGTAGGCCATCTGGTGTGTAATGTAGTGAACTGGTCCTCCTGGGAGCAGATATGGCAGAGGCTGAGGAATTGGGAATACGGGATAGCATTTTTGCAGGAGGTAGGATGGGAAGAGGTGTAATCCAGGTAGGTAGGTATGGGAGTCGGTGGGTTTGTAAAAAACAATGTCAGTGTTAAGTTCATCGTCATTGATGGAGATTGAGAGGTCCAGGAAGAGGAGGGAGGTGTCAAAGACGGTCCTGGTGAATTTAAGATTTAAGGTCAGGGTGGCATGTTTTGGTGAAGTTGATGAACTACTCAACCTTCTCGTGGGAGCACAAGGTGGCGCTGATGCAGTCATCAATGTAGCAGAGGCAGAGGTGGAGAGTGGTGTAACTGACTTTTGCCCGAAACGTTGATTTTCCTCCTGTCTGACAAGTGTTGAAGTGGGTCAGTGGGTAGCAGATGAGGTTCAGTGCAGAGAAGTGTGAGATGTTGTACTTTATCTTCATAAAATGAACATCAAAAGATAAAATCATGGATACAATTCCAAAGGGGATGCACAGATCATTGAATTTGGCAGGACAGGTGGACATGTCAACCTTTAGTCGAAGCAAAGTGCTCAGTTTTACCTTCATCTTTATTCCGCGCCCTGGAGGGAGAGAGAATGATCGCCCATGTGCACAGAGACAGGAGTTCACGGTCTACTCTGGAAGAACAGTTTCTTAATGAATTATATAGTCATTTTAGAGGGAGGAGTATCCAGATAAGTCAACATACATATTAATTGGGTAACCATTACAATCAGCGAGTGTCAATAGTAAAGATTAAGCCATCTGCTGTTACACAATAAATGTTCTTAATCTTAACTGGTCTCACATAATGAATACTTTTTACCTTGTTAAACTTACCTTACATACTGAATGCTTCCAATATCGTTAAATGACTCTACATAATAAATGCTTTTCCACCTCGTTAACCCAGTACCCTTGCCTCCAGCACCTCATTGTTAAATGCAAGTTCTTATCTGATCTGAGTCGTGCTCAGCTGAACCTCTTGTTTCATAAAACTCTGAGCTTAACTCTCTCCCTACCTGCTTATACCCTGTACACATTCTCAGAGAAGCAGCTTAAAAATGAGTATACGCTGTCCTTGGCTTTGTTAACAGAAACATAGAGTACAAGAGCAGAGTGCTGTTGAGCTTGTATAAGATACTTAGACCTCAGCTGAAATATTTGTCACATTTTGGGAAAGATTTGAATGCATTGGAAAGAGTATAGAAATGATTTACAAGAATGGTTTCAGGAGTGAGAAACTTGAATTATGAGGAGGGGTTGAAGACATTGGGACTGTTCTCCTTTGAGGAAAGGTAATTGTGAAGAAATTTGTTAAAGTTTTCAGAATCATGAGCTGGGTGGATAGAGAGAAGCTGTTCCTGCTCATAAAGAAACAACAACTAGATCGCGTGGATTTAAAGTAATGTACAAAAGAAGCAAGGGTGATGTCGGGAAAAACCTTTTTCACTCAGTGAGTTATTGGGTGTGGAATGCATTGCCTGTAAATGTACTGGAGGCAGGTTCAAGAAGCATTAGATGGTTATTTGGATAGAAATGTTGAGCAAGGGTATGGGAAAAAAAACAGGAGTTCGGCAGTAGGTAATGATGCTCGTTTGAAGAATTGGGACGAGCATGACAGGCCAAATAGCTTCTTTCTGCACAGTAACAATTGTGATTCAGTCAATAGGTATATTGTTATCAAGTATCGGTGAAAAACAGGCAGGTTGAACACCAACAGACTGGACAAAACCAAAGAAGACAGAAGGACAGTTGCTGGAAAAAAACGAGTAAAATCTATTGCAATTGGTGATTGTTTTCAGAAATTATGGTTAAGGCAAATTGTTATGACAACACATGGAGCCTGACTTGGGTTCTGACCTCTTGCTGTACGTGTCTTAAGAAGCTTTACTTTCAGTTTAAGAGTTAAGGAGGCTTTCTCTCAGTTTAAAAAAAGTAGAAAAAGGTTTAACTTGTATCGAAAGGTGTGCTGTCCCTGTCCTTGGAGTGTTTGATGGGACAGTGTAGAGGAGTTCTGCTCTGTATTTAAGTCTGTGCCGTACCTGGAACTTTGTAAATCATAGCATCCTCTCCTGTCATGGTGAAAATTTCATAATATTACAAGTTAGTCAACAACTAATGAGGCCAAGATTTTCTGCAGGCCAAATGTCTTGTCTGATTGAACAAATCCTCCTGTACTGATCCACTCTGCTGTATACACAGGTTGGACTGAACTAAATAGATCAAACAGAGTAGCCAAAGCAAGAGTCATGTCCTATCTGTTTAGGTCAATCTTGAGATTTGTTTTCCTGAGATTCGTGGGATGTTAGATTGGCAGTAATTGCTAAACCTCAAACTCAGCACCGCCTTCCTAACCTGCAATCTTCTTCCTGACCTCTCCGCCCCCACCCCACTCCGGCCTATCACCCTCCCCTTGACCTCCCTCCACCTATCGCAATTCCAACGCCCCTCCCCCAAGTCCCTCCTCCCTACCTTTTATCTTAGCCTGCTGGACACACTTTCCTCATTCCTGAAGAAGGCCTTATGCCCGAAACGTCGATTCTCCTGTCCCTTGGATGCTGCCTGACCTGCTGCACTTTTCCAGCAACACATTTTCAGCTCATCCTTAATTGTCCTAGGGTAGGTAGTGGTAAGATGCTGCCTTAAACTACTGTAAGTCCTTCAAGTGCAGGGACACCCACAATGCTTTTGGGTAAGGCATTCTAGGATTTTGATCTAGCCATACTGAAGGAACGGCAATATATTTCCAAGTCAGGATTTGGAGGGGAACTTGCAGGTGGTGTTGGTGTTCCCATGTATCTACTGCTCTTGAGCTTCAGGTGATAGAATTTCTGGGTTGTAAGGTGCTTTCAAAGGAGTCTTGGGGAATTGTTGCAGTAATCTTGTACTGTTGGCATTGTCATGCTGTAGAATGCCAAAGATGTGAATGGTGTAATTGAATAATCCTAAATGATCTTGACACGTAAAACTGAATTTGTCAGGTTGTTTGTTTTAAAATTGTCCTGAATACAAGGACTGTCAGTAGATTGAATGGGGATCTGGGAGCACTGTTGGAACACTTTCCAAGCCTGGTCTCACCTGTTTATTTAGGTATTAAGCCTCGCTTCAAATCAGGAAGATTTGTGAAGTTGCTTCCTGACAACGAAAACATGGAGCACCGTGATGTGTATACTCGCTGTACGTATGATGTTGATTTGATGTAATGACTGGAACATTGCATGATGAGAGTGAAGTGTCTGTCTCCTGTGCCTACTTTCTTCACTGCCGTGCTAGTAGGAGGCTTGAACTGGAAGACTGAAGTGGAGGAGAGAAATGTCAAGATTCTCCTGTCCCATAGGAATATCTGGTATGGTAACAAGATGTCAGAGTCCCCCAGATCAAGAATGTGCTGCATCTGTAGTCCTCACTTTCTCCAAGAGTCCCCCATGTGTCATTTAGTTGGCCATTTTCACATCATTTGAAATTATTGGACTGTATTGGAGCATCTCCAGCAGGTACACAGTTTCCCCAACAAGATCACTGGCTTTTAGTTGGGAGTGGGATGGGGTAACATGACGAATTTCCATCCCCACACCCTCCCAGATCAAGGAAAAACTGCTGAGACCATTTGCAAAGACCTGACAATCTGCACTACTGAGAGCTGCAGATTTGTCTGCATGTGTTTTTGGTGCATTCATTGAAGAAAAGTAAGTTTCAGTTCCTTCCTTGAAGTTTCAGGTCTTTTTGCCAATTTGTTTCATTGTAACCTGTTAAATTAAATGTTCTACTCCCTTGCACTGACAACCTGTACATTTACCTGTTAATACGCAGCATTATTTCTCTCTGAGTGCTGTCAGTCTAAGTTCAAATGCTGTTTATTGCTCTAGGAAAGGTAAAAGGCCAAAGAGTTCTGAACTGACTCAGTGAGATGGATATCAGCAGGGAGCTAACTCAGAATAAGGTTGGGAGTGGATTGAGCAGTGAAGAGGTGCAAGTTGGATATTGTGTTGTCCCAGATATTCACAGTTCTCCTCGATTCATTCATGGGACTTTGGTGCTATTGGCTAGGCCAGCATTCGTTGCCCATCTTTTGATGCCCTTGATTTCTCTTGGGACTGGTCCCAAAGGCTCTTTGTATCTGGTTTGAAGGAAAATGCAAAGTTGTAGGCTATACTCTATTGTAGCTGATTACTTGAGGTAAAAGATTTAGACTAAGGATCAAAACTGTTGGCTGGGTGAAAGTCAAATAATTATTGGAGAATAAAAGGTCGGGTGCAACATTTTCTCCGTTTTCTTTCTGTCCATCCTTTTTATTTCAATGCGTGACATTTAATTTTTTTGTGTGCCTGAGAACATTGATTTCTTGCCTGTATTGTAGTGCAATTTGTGAAATATTACCATACAATCTGATGGTTTAAGTTTCAACATTATTCCATAGTATCTTGGGCGGCACGGTGGCACAGTGGTTAGCACTGCTGCCTCACAGCGCCTGAGACCCGGGTTCAATTCCCGCCTCAGGCGACTGACTGTGTGGAGTCTGCACGTTCTCCCCGTGTCTGCGTGGGTTTCCTCCGGGTGCTCCGGTTTCCTCCCACAGTCCAAAAGATGTGCAGGGTCAGGTGAATTGGCCATGCTAAATTGCCCGTAGTGTTAGGTAAGGGGTAAATATAGGGGTATGGGTGGATTTCGCTTCGGCGGGTCGGTGTGGACTTGTTGGGCCGAAGGGCCTGTTTCCACACTGTAATGTAATGTAATGTAATCTAATCTAATCTAATCTAATCTAATCTATCTGTTGATGTAAAGACAAATGACTCAAGAATGCTCGCATCATCGAGCAGAGACTACTCACTGTCAGGCATGTTGGCAGAATGGAATTTGGATGCATTACCATAGATTTTCTGTATGGTAGGGTAGCCAGACCTAGATGGTTAGTGGGATACTCAAAGTTCTGCTTCAAAAAAAGGTGGCATGGTGACCCAGTGGTTAGCACTGCTGCCTGGTTCGATTCCAGCCTTGGGTGGCTGTCTGCGTGGAGTTTGCACATTCACCCCATGTCTGTGTGGGTTTCCTCCGGGTGCACGATAGGTGCTAGAACATAGAACAATACAGCGCAGAACAGGCCCTTCGGCCCTCGATGTTGCGCCGACCTGTGAACTATTCTCAGTTCGTCCCCAACACTGTCCCAAAATCATCCATGTGCTTATCCAAGGATTGTTTAAATCTCCCTAATATGGCTGAGTTGACTACATTAGCAGGTATTGCATATCACACCCTTACCATTCTCTGACTAAAGAACCTGTCTCTGACATCTGTCTTAAATCTATCACCCCTCAATTTGTAGTTATGCCCCCTTGTACAAGCTGACGTCATCATTCGAGGAAAAAGTCTTTCACTGTATTCCCTGTCTAATCCTCTGATCATCTTGTATGTCTCTATCAAATCCCCTCTTAGCCTTCTTCTTTCCAGTGAGAACAGACCCAAGTCTCTTGGCCTTTCTTCATAAGACCTTCCCTCCAGACCAGGCGACGTCCTGATAAATCTCCTCTGCACCTATTCCAATGCTCCCACATCCTTCCCAAAATATGGCGACCAGAACTATACACAATATTCCAAGTGTGGCCGCACTAGCGTTTTGTATAGTTGCAGCATAATATTGCAGTTCCGGAACTCAATCCCTCTACAAATGAACTCGGATTTCACCAGTTTCCTCATTTCCCCTCCCCCCCACCTTGTCTCAGTCAAATCCATCGAATTCAGCACTGCCTTCCTAACCTGCAATCTTCTTCCTGACCTCTCCGCCCCCACCCCAGTCTGACCTATCACCCTCACCTTGACCT
>NC_057726.1:958296-1010821 GCF_004010195.1 Chiloscyllium plagiosum | reverse complement strand
TGTGGCACACCACTAGTAACCGGACTCCAGGCTGAATATTTTCCATCAACCACCGCTTGCTGCCTTCTTTCAGAAAGCCAGTTTCTAATCCAAATTGCTAAATCACCCTCAATTCCACGCCTCTGCATTTTCTCCAACAGCCTACCATGTGTAACCTTATCAAAGGCTTTACTGAAATCCATGTATAACACGTCAACTGCCCGACCCTCATCTACGGGCTTGGTCACCTTCTCAAAAAACTCAATGAGGTTTGTGAGACACAACCTGCCCTTGACGAAACCACGTTGACTATCTGAAATCAAATTATTGCTTGCTAGATGATTATAAATCTTATCTTTTATAATCCTTTCCAAAACCTTTCCTACAACAGAAGTAAGGCTCACTGGTCTATAATTACCTGGGTCACCTCTACTGCCCTTCTTGAACAAGGGCACAACATTTGCAATCCTCCAGTCCTCTGGTACCAAACCTGTAGACAATGCCGACTCATACATCAAAGCCAAAGGCTCTGCTACCTCCTTACTAGCTTCCCAGAGAATCCTCGGATAAATCCCATCTGGCCCAGGGGCCTTGTTTACTTTCACTCCTTCTAGAATTGATAACATCTGTTCGGAACAAACTTTGATCCTTTCTAGTCTAATATCTCTGACCTCATTCTTCTCCTCTACATTACTCCCCTTTTCCTGAAAACCGATGAGAAATGTTCGTTTAGCACCTCTCCGATCTCTACAGGGTCCACACTCAACTTCCCACTTCTGTCTTTGACTGGCCCTATTCCTACCCTAGTTATTTTATGTCTTTTATTCCTCAAATACCTATAGAAAACTTTAGGGTTCTTTATTCTATTTGCTAAAGACTGCTCGTGTCCTCTCTTTGTTCTTAACTCTCTCTTTAAATCCTTTCTAGCTGATCTGGAACTCTCCATCGACTCATCTGAGCCATCTTACCTCATCAACAAAGAAAATTTACAGCCCAGGAACAGGCCCTTCGGCCCTCCAAGCCTGAGCCGATCCAAATGTACTGTCTAAACTTGTTGCTCAATTCCTAAGCATCTGTGTCCCTCTCTTCCCCAACTACTCATGCATCTGTCCAGACGCATCTCAAATGAATCTCCCGTGCCTGCCTCTACCACCTCTGCTGGCAACACATTCCAGACACCCACCACCCTCTGTGTGAAGTACTTGCCGCGTGTCTCCCCCTTAAACTTTCCACCTCTCACCTTGAAAGCGTGACCTCTCGTTATTGAATCCTTCACCCTGGGAAAAAGCTTGTCTCTATCCACCCTGTCTATACCCTTCATGATTTTGTAAACCTCAGTCAGGTCCCCCCTCAGTCTCCTTTTTTCTAGTGAAAATAAACCTAACCTACATGACCTCTCTTCATAGCTCACATCTTCCATACCAGGCAACATCCTCGTAAACCTTCCCTGCACCCTCTCCAAAGCGTCCACATCCTTTTGGTAATGTGGTGCCCAGAACTGTACACAGTATTCTAAATGCGGCCGAACCAATGTCTGGTACAATGTTAACATGACTTGCCAGCTCTTATACTCAATACTCCGTCCAATGAAGGCAAGCATTCTATATGCTTTCTTGACCACTCTGTCCACCTGTGCAGCAACCTTCAGGGTACAATGGACTTGCACTCCCCGATCTCTCTGCCCATCAACTTTTCCCAAGGCTCTTCCATTCATTGTATAATTCGTTCTAGAATTAGTCTTGCCTAAATGTATCACCTCACATTTGTCTGGATTGAAATCCATCTGTCACTTTTTTGCCCAACTCTCCAGTCTATCTATATCCTCCTGTATTTTCTGACGGTCCCTTATGCTTTCTGCTACTCCACCAATCTTCTTGTCATCTGCAAACTTGCTGATCATACCAACAGTGCCCTCTTCCAGATCATTTATGTATATTACAAACAACAGTGGCCCCAACACTGACCCCTGTGGAACACCACTGGTTACCTTTCTCCATTTCGAGAAACTCCCTTCAACTACTACTCTCTGTCTCCTGTTGCTCAACTAGTTCTTTATCCACCTAGCTAGAACACCCTGCACACCATATGTCTTCGCTTTCTCCATTAGTCTACCATGGGGAACCTTATCAAACACCTTATTAACACCATGTATATGACATCAACAGTCCTTCCTTCATCTATCAACTTGGTCACTTCCTCGAAGAACTCTATTAAGTTGGTAAGGCACGATCTCCCCTACAACACAGTTGTATGGGCGGCACGGTGGCACTGTGGTTAGCACTGCTGCCTCACAGCGCCAGAGACCCGGGTTCAATTCCCGCCTCAGGCGACTGACTGTGTGGAGTTTGCACATTCTCCCCGTGTCTGCGTGGGTTTCCTCCGGGTGCTCCGGTTTCCTCCCACAGTCCAAAGATATGCAGGTCAGGTGAATTGACCATGCTAAATTGCCCGTAGTGTTAGGTAAGGGGTAGATGTAGGGGTATGGGTGGGTTGCGCTTCGGCGGGGCAGTGTGGACTTGTTGGGCAGAAGGGCCTGTTTCCACACTGTAAGTAATCTAATCTAAAAATAATGTTGCCTATCACTGATAAGCCCTCCTTTTCTAAATATAAGTAGTCCCACAGGTTTATTTGAAATCACCTGACTAAGGAGCAGCACTCCAAAAGCTTGTGATTTCATATAAACCAGTTGAACTATAACCTGGTGCCATGTAAATTCTGGCTTTTTTTTGGTCAATTTAATCACCTTAGATCGAACATACTCATTAATTTCCATTGTTAGCCATGTTTGGGCCATCTTTCTGGTTTTAATTTTGTGCTTTACAAGAATGACCAAATATTGTAGTTTCTCCATGCACTCTTTAAATGTTTACCATTGCCTATCCACCACCATCCTTTTAAGTAGCGTTCCTCGACTATCACTGATAAGCCCATTCTTTTCTAAATATAAATAGATCCTATCCCTCAGTACCTTCTCCAGCAACTTTCCCACCACTGACATCCGGCTCACTGGTCTGTAGTTACCCGGAATATCCCTACTACCCTTCTTGTACAGGGGGACAACATGAGCAACCCTCCAGTCCTCCGGCACCTCACCTGTATTTAAGGATGCCACAAATATCTGTCAGGGCCCCAGCTGTTTCCCCTCTCACCTCCCTGGGGATTTGTCCACCTTAATAACCTCTAGCCTACCCAGCACACAGAACATTGAACATTACAATGCAGTACAGGCCCTTCGGCCCTCGATGTTGCGCCGCCCTGTCATACTAATCTGAAGCCCATCCTTATAAACTTCTATCAGGTCACTCCTAAAACTCCTGCCTTCCAGTGAAAACAGTTAATCCAACTTTTCTTCATAGCTAAATCCTTCCATACCAGGCAACATCCTAGTAAACGTTTTCTGTGCCCTCTGCAAAGCATTCATATTCTTCTGGTAGTTTAGTGACCAGAACTGTAAGCAATATTCCAACTGTGGTCTAACTAAAGTTCCACAAAGTTGTAGCATAACTTGCCTATCCTTGTACTCATTGCCCCTTTGAATGAAGTCAGGCATGCCATAGACCTTTTTTACTCCCTTCTCTATCTGCACCGTGACCTTCAATGATGTGTGGACCTGCAAACCCAGATGTCTCAGGGTTCTGCCATTCACTGTATAATTTCCACCTGTACTTATAGAACATAGAACAGTACAGCACAGAACAGGCCCTTCAGCCCACGATGTTGTGCCGACCATTGATCCTCATGTATGTACCCTCAAATTTCTGTGACCATATGCATGTCCAGCAGTCTCTTAAATGTCCCCAATGACCTTGCTTCCACAACTGCTGCTGACAACGCGTTCCATGCTCTCTCAACTCTGTGTAAAGAACCAGCCTCTGACATCCCCTCTATACTTTTCTCCAACCAGCTTAAAACTATGACCTCTCGTGTTAGCCATTTCTGCCCTGGGAAATGGTCTCTGGCTATCGACTCCATCTATGCCTCTCATTCTCTTGTATATCTC
This sequence comes from Chiloscyllium plagiosum, assembly GCF_004010195.1. Taxonomy (NCBI): domain Eukaryota; kingdom Metazoa; phylum Chordata; class Chondrichthyes; order Orectolobiformes; family Hemiscylliidae; genus Chiloscyllium; species Chiloscyllium plagiosum. Next base: position 1,006,842 of record NC_057726.1, on the reverse strand, counting down.
AATTAGGACCCCTCTCCTCCTCCTTTTCTCCAATTAAAAAAGTCTGAGCTCAGTCAACCTCTCTTCATAAGATAAACCCTCCAGTCCAGGCAGCATCCTGGGTAAACCTCCTCTGAACCCTCTCCAAAGCATCCACATCTTTCCTATAATAGGACGACCAGAACCGGACGCAGTATTCCAAGTGCGGTCTAACCAAAGTTTTACAGAGCTGCAACAAGATCTCACAACTCTTAAACTCAATACCCCAGTTAATGAAAGCCAAAACACCATATGCTTTCTTAACAACTCTGTCCACTTGGGTGGCCATTTTAAGGGATCTATGTACCTGCACACCAAGATCCCTCTGTTCCTCCACACTGCCAAGAATCCTATCCTTAATCCTGTACTTAGCTTTCATATTCGACCTTCCAAAATGCAATACCTCGCATTTATCCAGGTTGAACTCCATCTGCCACCTCTCAGCCCATCTCTGCATCCTGTCAATGTCCCGCTGCAGCCTCCAACTTGACCTTTCAAAATGTATCACCTCGCAATGGTCTAAATTAAACTCCATCTGTCATTTTTCTGCCCAAGCCTCCAACTGATCTATGTCCTTTGTATCATCTTCAAACTTACTAATTAGAGCAGCTGTGTTTTTCTCCAAATCATTTATGTAGACCACGAACAGCAGAGGTTCCAGTACTGATGTCTGTGCAACACCACGAGTCACAACCTGCCATTCCGAAAAACATCCTTCCATTGCTCCCACTCTTCCCTATGACTAAACTAGTTCTGTGCCCATCTTGCCAGTTCACCCCGATACCATGTGACTTCACCTTTTGTGCCAATCTACCATGAGGGGACCTTGTCAATAACTGCTTTTCCCTCATCAATCATCTTCGTCACCTTTTCAAAAAACTTGATAAGTTAGTGAGGCATGATCTTCCCTGCACAAGACAATGCTGTCTGTCGCTAATAAGTCCATTTCCTTCTGAATGCACTTAAATCTTGTCCCTAAGAATCTTTTCCAATAAATTCCCCACCACTGACGTGAGGCTCACAGGCCTATAATTTCTTGGATTATCCCTTAAGCAATGGGTCAACATTGGCTATTCTCCATTCCTCTGGGACCTCACCTTTGACCAAAGAGGATACAAAGATGTCTGTCATATTGTTGTAAGTAGTAAAATGACAATGTCATATATTTAAACACTGGCACTCTGAACATCAGATTGATGGTAATTTTGCTCCATATTAACCATGTCAGAGGTTATTGGTACTGAGATGCATGTCAAAACTGAGATGTTGAGTTTCACTTTTGCTGTTTGGATGGGACTAATTGCATTTTGTTAATTGTGATTAATTATGTTGTTGCCAGGAGGATTATTTGGGCGATTACCAGACCTGTAACCCATCAGATCAGTTGACTGTGCTCATTCCTTCCCTCCTATCTGCTTTCAATTCCCATTTGATCAGCTTCACAATATCCAGTTTAGTTGGGTTTGACATGTGACTTTGTTGGGGCTGGAGGTTTGGTCTGACATTTGTATCAATGTGAGAAACTGAAAGTAGCTCTGATGTTTACCGCAGTGCTGCACCCTTACCGGAACATTTTGGGCTTGTGGCAACCGGACATTGGACCCTACGGTGGACTGCTTAATGTGGTTGTAAGTAACAGATTTTATGGCTCTGTGTTACATTTTGGTTTTTTGAACTGACATTCTGGTTTTGCTTCAAGTTTTGTGTAGTCTGCTCTCTATCCCATTCCGATATTTGGAGTTAAATTTCTGAAATGTTAAAAAAATTGCTTTAAAATCCTATATGATTATGCTATTCTGAGAGAAGAAACTGCTTTCCAACCTATGAGGAAGGATCAGTCCCTGTGTTTGCTGACCTGCATTGACTCCCAGTTTGATATTACCTCAACTTTAAAATTTAATCCTTGTTTTTATACCTCTTCCTATCTTTGTAACCTCTTTCCCCCATTTTATTTGAGAAATGTTAAGACACAGGGTAAACCCCACTGCTAATTTATACCAGCCAAACAGAAAAGATTCACCCCGTGCTGTAATCTGTTAGAATTCGTGAGGCAAAAAAACCATCCCCAAAGGTACTATTTAAAGTAAAAATTTAAGAACTGTATTCTTTAAGTCTAACTGAGAATATTAACTGGCAACTATTTACACTCCTTTCTCTTAAACCTGTCTTTTACCTCCCCCCTACAACACTGGTCTGATTTAAAAATCCCAATTATGATTTACAAAAAAAAATCACATTTCAAAACCAGTCAGCTTTACCGAGTGTCTTCTGTAGGTTTTCCTCTTTAGATTCTCTCTCCAGGTCAGTTTCAATGTTTTTTCTATACACGCTCCTTCTCCAGACAAGTACCTCTCAGAGCTCTTACTAGCAGCCTACATCTATTGGTCTTTGCTGCTCTGGCTAAATGTTCAAAATATCTGATATTTATGCACCAAAACATTGAGTCATTTCATTTGGTTTTAATATTGTCAAAATACTAAATTAAAGTTTGATTAGAGTTTGGTATCTTGGGGCATAATTTAACCTGATTGGCCGAATTTCAATTTATTTTTGTATCCGGGTGACAGCTCTTAGCTAGTTGTTTCAACCAAATATTACATTGTTACCTTGTTCCGTACTCTGTGTTTCTTCAAGTCCTTGCTAACTTTTTAACTCTCTTAAAGGTACAGTACCCCTATATCTTCATAGCATCTTCATAACCCGTTAAGAAAAATGAACCATAATAATGAAAAGATAGCTTAATTTTTTCTCTAATCCTTAACTACAATATCATGATATGTATATGACTTTAAGTTCATATTAACTTCCTCCTACATATATATAACATTGAATAGATATATTTTATCTATACTTTATCTGTTAAATCCACGACAACGCATCTGCGATTGTATTCTTACGACCTGCAACATGTATGATATATAAGTTAAAAGTTTGTAACATACGACTCTACCGCAATAGTCTCATTCTTGTCTTTAAAATGTTCTAAGAATGTAAGAGGATTCTGATCTGTGTACACAACCGTCTCCAACACATTGTTCATGACATACACTTTAAAATCTTGTAAGGCCAGTACCGAACTCAACAATAGTTCTTTTTCGATCGTAGAGTATTTCCTCTGGTGGATGTTGAGTTTCTAAAAGTAACCAACCGGCAGTTCAATCCCATCCTCATCTTCCTGTATCAGTACAGTTCCAACCCCTATGTCACCAGCATCGATGGTAACTTTAAAAGGTCTTGAAAATGTTTGATATAGCTAAAACTGGTGCAGTGACTAATATTGCTTACAAATGCTTGAATGCCTCCTGGCGTCGTTCTGTCCACTGAAACTTTGTGTTCTTCAACAAATCGGTTAACGGTGCCATGACGCTGCTGAAGTTTGGAACAAACTTATGAGAGAATCTGCTTAGTCCTACGAATCAAACCTCTTGCTTCGTAGTTGATTGTGGAAATTCCTCGGTGGGCCTTCGTCTTTGCGTTCCTTGGGGTCAACTTTCCATTACTGATGTTATGTCCCAAGAATGCCACCTCTGCTTTGGTGAATTAAGTTTTACATTTATTACCAGTTTTGCTTCTCATAGTCGTTCAGGGCTCTGCCAACTGTACCAGCTAACTAAAGAACTCTGCCAACTAAAGATCACTACATCGTTCAAATAGACTGCACGGTTTGTTAACCCAGTCACAGCTCTGTTCGTGAGTCTTTGGAATGTGGTGGGTACATTCTTCATTCCATAGGGCATCACTTTAAATTGATATAGTCCATTTGGGGTTACAAATGCAGAAACCACGCAGTAAGTCCAACTTGGTGATGTAACTGGCTTGTCCGACTTTCTTGATACAGTCCTTCACTCTCAGAATTGAATATGAGTCTGATTTTTGTAATAGTGTGACCTTCTGATAATCCACACAAAATCGTTGAGTCCCATCCAGTTTCGGAATTAAGGCGATTGGTGAGCTCCACTAGCTCTGTCTCAGTTCAATGCCACTCTAATCTTGACTCTAATCTCCAGCATCTGCAGTCCTCACTTTCGGTGATATCCTCATTGAGCATGGCCTCCACCACCTCCTGGACCTGTCTGGCTTTGAAAGGATTAAGCCAATAGGGGTGGTGTTTTAGTGGAGCAGTATTCTCTACGTCTGCTTCGTGTACAATAGCATTAGTCCTCCCCAGCTGATTCTTACATATGTCCTTATATTGCAGAAACAAATCTTTCAACTGTGTTCCATGCTCCTGAGACAGCTTACCTATTCCCACTCCTCAAGGACTACTTCATTTTTTAACTCCACAGTGGAAACACCTGAGGCCTTTCACCTCCCTTTCACCCTCTTGAGTTTCTTTTTTAACTTGTGGTAAACTCTTAACAGTGTTCTCGACTCTTTGTTTTGTAGTCTAGGATCTCCCCTTCTCCCAACTTCTATCTCTCACTGGATGAAATTCTGACAGGAAACTTGTCTTATGCATCAATATGTACTCATCTGCTAATTCTGCTGCCCTTCTCACTTCCTGAACTTTCTGTTCCTCCACATGAATTCTTATCATCTCTGGAAGTGAGTTTTTAAACTCCTCCAGCAGAATAATCTCTCTTAGAGCCTCAAAGGTCCTATCTATCTTTAAAGCACGCATCCATCAATGAAAATGACCATGTTTAATTATTTTGCATTCAACATAAATCTGACCTGGTTCCTCCTTTGTTTCTGAACTGCTGTCTATACGCTTCTGGTACCAATTCATAAGCACTTAAAATAGCCTGTTTGATCTCTTCATAATCTCTTGACCCCCTCATCTGACAGTGTAGCAAATACTTCAGTAGTTCTGCCTACCAGTTTAGTCTGAACTAGCATTACCCATAAATCCTTGGACCACTCCATCTGCCTAGCCAATTTTTTGAATGAAGTAAAGAAGGCTTTGACATCTTTCTCATCAAAATGTGGCAGAGTTTTGACATATTTCGACATATCACTATCATCCCATTTTCATATCAGTTGAAGCAAACAGTCAGACACAGTATAACTCTAACTTCTTTTTTTATTCTGACCCCTGGAGAGAGCTCGAGCCCATGGATGCCAAGACATGAGTTCTTGCTCTTCTCTCAAACAGCAGATTCTTAAGAAATTATATAGTCACCTATAGGGAGCAGCATCCAAATAAGACAACATCTAATATTGATTAGGTAACCATTACAATCATGCTAGCTGAGCCTTTGTCAAGCAACCCTAAACTTAATTCTTTCCCTACCTGCTCATACCTTATACACCCTCTCATCACTATCTTTACTGGGCATTTTTCATACTCCAAATCTATTCAAATCTATCCAAATCTCAGACTAGATCTGTCTAAACCTGTTCAAACCATGAATCAGAGACCCAAATTGTTCAAATCCTGGCGACGAGCCCCCAACCAGTTAAGACAAAGGGTAAACCGCACTGCTAATTTAAACCAGCCACACAGAAAAGATTCACCCCGTGCTGTAATCTATTAGAATTCGAGAGGTAAAGAACCATCCCTAAAGTCACTATTTAATATAAAAATTTAAGAACTTTATTCTTTAAGTCTAGCAGAGAATATTAACTGACAACTATTTACAACGCCTTTCTCTTAAACCTATCTTTTACCTCCCCCACTACAATACTGGTCCGACTAAAAACCCTGTTTACAATTTACAAAAAAAATCATACTTCAAAACCAGTCAGCTTTGCCACGTATCCTCTGTAGATTCCTCCTTGGTTCTCTCTCCAGGTCGGTTTTGATGTTTTTTCTGTGCAAGTGATGTTTCTCAATGTTTTATTCGATACACACTCCTTCTCCAGACAGGTACCTCTCAGAGAGCTTTTACTGGCAACCTACATCTGTCAGTCTTTTGGCAGTTCTCTTTGCCGCTCTAGCTAACTGTTCAAAATGTCTAATATTTATATCCCAAAACATTGGATCATTTCATTGGTTTTAATATTGTCAAATACTAAATTCAAATTTGATTGGAGTTTGGTACCTTGGGGCATAATTTAAACTGGTCAAATTTGAATTTTTTTTTCTAGGCAACCTAGCTCTTAGTTAGTTGTTTCAACCAAATGTTATGTTGTTACCTTGTTCCATACTCTCTGCTTCTCTAAGTCTTTGTTAGCTTTTCAACTCTCTTAAAGGTACAGGACCCCTACATCATCATAACAGAAAGCTGCAGTTCTCCAATTCTGGCCTCTTGTAATCCTTTGAATTTCCTCATCATTGCTAGTTTGCTTTCACCTCTCTGGAGTTATTCATTACTGTACAGATACCTGAGATTCCATATAGGAACAACAGTACTCCAGTTGTGGCCTGACCAATGCTCTGTACAACTCCAACATTACTTTCCTGCTCTGATACTCCAAGACATGATTGAAAACAAGTGTCCTATATTTCACCTTAACTATCCTATTCATGTGCTCTGCTGACTACAGAGATCTGTGAATAATTAACCCAAGGTCTCTAAGCTATCTATGTCCTACCATTCACTAAATATTCCCCTTCAGGATTAAATGCCATCTTCCCATCTTACTGACCCTTCTATATCGTCCTTTAACCTACCAGCATCTTCGCTATTAACTGCTCTACCAATCTTGGTGTCATCTGCAAATTTGGTTCACGTTCCTCCCAAGTTTTCATCTATACATTTATGTATGTAACAAACAATAAAGGATCCCAGTACTGATGCTTCTAGTACACTACTAGAAGCCAGCCTCCAGTCATTCGAATAGTCTTCTACTACTATCCTTTGTGTCCTATGACTCAGCCTGTTTCTGATCCACAAGTTCCACGTGCTTTAATCTTCTCAATAAGTCTCCCATGTGGGATCTCGTCAAAAGCTTTGCTAAAATCATGTAAACAACATCAACTGAACTTCCCTCATCTGCACACTTGATCACGTTTTCAAAAAATTCTGACAAATTTGTTAGGCAGGACCTCCCTCTGACAAAGCCATGCTGATTATCCCTAATTATCCTATGTCCTTACAAGTGGGTATTAATTTGTTCATTTAGAAGTTTCTCCAATAGTTTCCCTACTGCTGGCGTGAGACTTACCGGTCTGTAATTTTCTGGTTCGTCTCTACCGCCCTTCTTAAAAAGTGGAATCGCATTAGCAATATTCTGGTCTTCTGGCACTTTCTCTGTGAACAAAGAAGAATTAAAATATTGTGCCAGAACCTTTGCCATTTCTTGCCTCGTCTCCCTCAGCAACTTGAAATTACAAATCATCCGGGCCAGGAAATTTGTTGTTTTTTAATCACGACAGTACCTCCCTATTTCCTATATTAAACTGTGCAAGTTCCTCACAATCCTTTTCCTGAATTCCGTACCTACGTTCTCCTTTTCCAGAGTAAGGACCGAAAAGAATTATTCATTCAACACCTTTCCAGTATCTGTGGTTTCAAACAAAAGTTGTCCCCTTGGTCCCTAATAGGCCTAACTCTTTCCCCTGGTTATTAATGTATTTCTAAAATATCTCTGGATTCTCCCTAATCCTGTTCTCAAATCCTTTTTCATGCCCCATTTTTGCTCTTCTGTTTGCTTTCTTAAGTTTCCTCCTTCACTCCATGTATTCATCTGGGGCCGCAGCTGAAGTGTTCCCTTTGGACTTGCTAAATGTCCTTGTCTTTTTTCTTATCCAGTCCTGAATTGTCCTAGACGTCAAATTCTATGAGCCTATTGCTCCTAAAGTTCCCTCGAAAGCGTACATGTTGGACCTGTACTCTTCCCAACTCCATTTCGAATGTCCCCTTTTACTCTGCTGTAGACTTAACTGCAAGGAGCTGTTGCTAGTTGTGGTTCTGTTCGCCGAGCTGGGAATTTGTGTTGCAGACGTTTCGTCCCCTGTCTAGGTGACATCCTCAGTGCTTGGAAGCCTCCTGTGAAGCGCTTCTGTGATGTTTCCTCTGGCATTTATAGTGATTTGTACCTGCCGCTTCCGGTTGTCAGTTCCGGCTGTCCGTTGCAGTGGCCGGTATATTGGGTCCAGGTCGATGTGCTTATTGATTGAATCAGTGGATGAGTGCCATGCCTCTAGGAATTCCCTGGCTGTGCTCTGTTTGGCTTGTCCGATAATAATAGTGTTGTCCCAGTCAAACTCATGTTGCTTGTCATCTGAGTGTATGGCTGGAAAAGCGCAGCAGGTCAGGCAGCATCCAAGGAATAGGAGAATCGACGTTTCGGGCATAAGCCCTTCTTCAGGTGCTACCAAGGATAGTTTCGTGGCGAGTTGGTATTCATGGATGCGGATTGTTAGCTGTCTTCCTGTTTGTCCTGTATGTAGTGTTTTGTGCAGTCCTTGCATGGGATTTTGTACGCTACATTGTACACTACACTACACTAGTGTACAAACTCCCACGCAAGGACTGCACAAAACACTACGTAGGACAAACAGGAAGACAGCTAACGATCCGCATCCATGAACACCGAAACGACATGACCAGCTATCCTTAGTAGCCACACACGCAGATGACAAGCAATATGAATTCGACTGGGACAACACTACTATTATCGGACAAGCCAAACAGAGAACAGCCAGGGAATTCCTAGAGGCACGGCACTCATCCACAGATTCAATTAACAAGCACATCGACCTGGACCCAATATACCGGCCACTGCAACGGACAGCTGGAACTGACAACCGGAAGCGGCAGATACAAATCACTATAAATGCTGGAGGAAAGATCACAGAAGCGCTTCACAGGAGGCTCCCAAGCACTGAGGATGTCACCTAGACAGGGGACGAAACGGCTGCAACACAAATTCCCAGCTCGGCGAACACAACCACAACGAGCACCCAAGCTACAAATCTTCTCCCAAACTTTAAAGCTGTTGCTGGTCTATTGTGGGCAGATCCTGATTTATTTTAATAAAATCTGCCTTCCCTCAATCCAAAGCCATCTTTTTCCTTGTCCAGAAAAAATTTGAACCATACCATGTTGTGGTCACTACCGCTAAAATGTTCCCCCACTGGCACATCAAATGCTTGTCTGACACCTTTCCCCAGAACCAGATCCAGCACTGCACCATTCCTTGTTGGCCCTTCTACATACTGCATCAAAAAACTCCTTTAGATATATTTCAAGAAATCCACCTCATCCTTACCACTATGACTATCCCAATTTATGTTGTAAATGTTGAAATTACCCAGTTATTACTATACAACTCTGAACTGTCTACATATTTTCTCCTTTATTTCCCACTAACTCTTTGGGGGGCCTATAGTATACGCTCAGTAAAGTAGCTACCCCTTTAACATTCCTAAATTCTACCCACAAAGCCTTGTTGAAAGACCATTCCAATATATCATCTTTCATTAATGCAGCAATTGACTCCTTAATCAGTACTGCTAACCTTTCCCCATCCTTTTTACACCCCCTCCCTTCTGTCTCACCTAAAGATCCTATATCCCAGAATATTAATCTGCCAGTCCAGAACTTCCCTCAACCATGTTTCTGTGATAGCAACGATATCCTATTTCCATGTGTCAATCCACACAATTAACTCAGTCTTATGAATTATACTTGTAGTATTAAAGACCATCCAGCCTTACCTTTACTCTCTTGACACTCAATGTAGCTAAACTTGTTCTGTCTTGCTTATTTTGTTGTGGCATGATGTGACTCTATTTCATTGATATTCTGTGTCCTCTTTCCCCCTGCCAGATTAATTTAAACACACTTAATTTGCCTATCATTTCCACATTTAGAACATAGAACAATACTGCACAGAACAGGCCCTTTGGCCCTTGATGTTGCACCAACCTGTGAACTATTCTCAGCTCGTTCCCCTACATTATCCCATCATCCATGTGCTTATCCAAGGATTGTTTAAATCTCCCTAATGTGGCTGAGTTAACTATATAGGCAGGTAGAGCATTCCACGCCCTTACCACTCTGTGTAAAGAACCTGCCTCTGACATCTGTCGTAAATCTATCACCCCTCAATTTGTAGTTGTTCCCCTTCGTACAAACTGATGTCATCATCCTAGGAAAAAGACTTTCACTGTCTACCCTATCTAATCCCCTGATCATCTTGTATGTCTCTATCAAATCCCCTCTTAGCCGCCGCCTTTCCAATGAGAACAGACCCAAGTCTCTCAGCCTTTCCTCATAAGACCTTCCCTCCAGACCAGGCAACATCCTGGTAAATCTCCTCTGCACCTTTTCCAGTGCTTCCACACCCTTCTCGAAATATGGCGACCAGAACTATACACAATATTCCAAGTGCGGCCACACTAGCGTTTTGTTTAGTTGCATCATGATCCTTCTACCAATGAAACCTAACGCACCTTATGTCGTCTTAACAGCACTATCAACCTGGGTGGCAACTTTCAGGGATCTATGTACATGGACTCCAAGATCCTTCTGCACATCCACACTGCCAAAAATCTTTCCATTGACCCAGTACTCTACCTTACTTGCTGACTTATATTGGCTCCTGGTCCAGAATGCCTGATTAACAAAAATTCTCAGCCTGGTTTTCAAGTGCCTCCTGGGCTTCAGCCCTCCCAATCTCTCTCTCATGACCTCTTTAATCACAACCATTTGATATCTATAGTTCTTGACTCCTGGTGTTGAGCCGCCATGATTTTAATCATATCACTGATGGCGACTGTGTCTTCAGTTGCTTTAAGGCTTTAATATCTGGAATTCCTGAACTTCTCCTTCATTTTGCTTTCCTTTCTTCCTTAAGAGACTCTTAAAACCTACCCCTTTGACCAAACATTTGGCTATCTGCTGTAACCTTCTGTTATGTGGCTGCATGTCAAGATTTGTTAATGGTTTAGTCAAGCTTAGGAATTGTTTGCCATGTATAAATAGGAGTTATTGTTGTGATGTGTTCTGTTGCTTTAGCTCTCTTTGGGTTGTGAGAGTTGCAGTGCAATTGAGCATCTTCAATGAGTGTCTTGAGTTGCTTTCCATGAAGGTGATATACAAAGAAAATTTACAGCCCAGGAACAGGTCCTTCGGCCCTCCAAACCTGAGCCGATCCAAATGTGCTGTCTAAACTTGTCGGTCAATTCCTAAGCATCTGCATTCCTCTATACCCCATTTACTCATACATTTATCCGGACACATCTTAAATGAATCTACCGTGCCTGTCTCTATCACCTCTGCTGGCAACACGTTCCAGATGCCCACCATCCTCTGTGTGAAGTACTGCGTGTTTCCCTCTTAAACTTTCCACCTCTCACCTTGAAAGTGTGACACCTCGTTATTGAATCCTTCACCCTGGGGAAAAAGCTTGTCTCTATCCACTCTGTCTCTCACCTTGAAAGCATGACCTCTCGTTATTGAATCCCTCACCCTGGGGAAAAAGCTTGTCTCTATCCACCCTGTCTATACCTTCATGATTTTGTAAACCTCAATCTGGTCCCCCGTCAATCTCCTTTTTTCTAATGAAACTTAACCTCTCTTCATAGCTAGCACCTTCCATACCAGGCAACATCCTCATAAACCTTCCCTGCACCCTCTCCAAAGCGTCCACATCCTTTTGGTAATGTGACGACCAGAACTGTACACAGTATTCTAAAAGTGACCGAACCAATGTCTTGTACAATGTTAACATGACTTGCCAGCTCTTAAACTCAATACCCCGTCCAATGAAAGCAAGCATACTATATGCCTCCTTGACCACTCTATCCACATGTGCAGCAATCTTCAGGGTACAATGGACTTGCACTCCCCGATCTCTCTGCCTACCAACTTTTCCCAAGGCTCTTCAATTCATTGTATAATTCGCTCTATAATTAGACTTGCCTAAATGCATCACCTCACATTTGTCTGGATTGAAAGCCCTCTGTCACTTTTCTACCCAACTGTCCAGTCTATCTATATCCTCCTGTATTCTCTGACAGTCCCTTATGCTTTCTTCTACTCCACCAATCTTTGTGTCATCTGCAAACTTGCTGATCATACCAACAGTGCCCTCTTCTAGATCATATGTGTATATTACAAACAACAGTGGCCCCAACACTGACCCCTGTGGAACACCACTGGTCACCTTTCTCCATTTCGAGAAACTCCCTTCAACTACTACTCTCTGTCTCCTGTTGCTCAACTAGTTCTTTATCCACTTAGCTAGAACACCCTGCACACCATATGACTCCACTTTCTCCATTAGTCTACCATGGGGAGCCTTATCAAACACCTTAGTAAAGTCTGTGTATATGACATCAACAACCCTTCCTTCATCTATCAACTTGGTCACTTCCTTGAAGAACTCTATTAAGTTGGTAATGATGCAACATTCACCGGTGTGTGTTATTAACTTATAGGTAGACGGGTTGTTTATTATTGGCTGGATGTACTTACCTCCTCATGATCCTAGAGTCAATGATGCAATGCGCTGCAAACCTTTGTTCCGAATTCATCTGTGTGATAAGAATAAGGCTGAAGTGGAATGCATGTATGGTCACAAGGGATCTCACAAAGGTGATATTCAGGTATGAAGAAATATTTTTTATTTCGATTGTTCGTCCTTGATAGAAATGATAAGTTTATCCCAAAAAATAAAACACAAAAATTATCCCTTTCAAAGATGTCTTCCGAAGCCATGTGAACCAGCTTCTCTGCCGGATGCATATCCCCATCTCCCATATTTGACTCTTCAAGTCTGTTTTGGCATTTAGTAAGATTGTGGCTGATCTGATTATTTTATTTCTCTGAATACTCTTGATTCTCTTTTCAGTCAAGAACCTATCTGACATAAAAAGTATTCAAGTCCTTGCCTTCAAGAGAATTCCACACATTGATGACCCTCTGAGGAAAAAGCATTCTCATCCCCTCCATCATGAATGGCGAAACCCCTTATCTTAAAACCGTCACCTAGTTCTAATTCCTTTCAAGTGTACTGGAGATCTTCAAGGCAATCACCTTGTATGACTCTAAACTTCAATGGACATCAGTCCAATCTGTCCAAACCTCTCTTATAAGATAACTCCTTCATCGAGGGGAGCAAATGAGCTTTCTCTGCTTTGCTTCTGATGCATTTATATCTGTTTTTGTGTAAGGAAATTGAAGCTGCACTATTCTCAATATGGTCTTATTAATCCCTTATACACTGTTAAATTTCCCAACTTCAATATTCTATTTACCTTGCAATAAATCATAGTTGATTTGCCTTCCTAATTACTTGCTGTAATTCATAACCTTTTGTGATTCATGTACCAGGACTTTCAGGTCCCCTGTATCTCAGTGCTGCAATCTTTCTCCATTTAAATCAGAAATTGCTTTTTCATTCTTTCTCCCAAGATGAAAAAGTTCACATTTTCCCACGTTTATACTCCACCTACCAAGATTTGCTCACTCACCTAACCTAACAATGTATCTTTGCAGACTCTGTTTTGCTCTCAATTTGTCTCGTAATCATTTTTGTATCATCTATAGATTTGGCAACCGTGCAATTAGTCCTTCATCTAAGTCATTTATACAAATTGTAAATTGTTGCAACCCCGGGATTCTTGGCCCCGACTTGCCCGCTGCACTCATTTCTTTTCTGCAAGTCCCCAAATCCCTGTCTGTGACTTAAAAACATGCTCCCACCCCATATTCTGGATGTGCAGCATGCAGTGCCATATTTTGTTTGCATGAAAGGTGGTGGTATTTTTGGATGCAAGACAGAGTGTCTGTTGAAGTGAGGAACTTTCTTTGGAATAATCCTGAGTAGACTACAATTCAACCAATGGGCCACACACCCCAAAGGGAAACATGAGGGAGTAAGACCACATAGAGAATCTTGAAATTGATTCCTTTTCAGTTCTATTTTGTGCAGCTGTTTGCAATTTTGCAAACCTACGAATGATGTTGTTTGCTACTATAGATTCAACATGGGAGATAGAAAGATAGGTGGAAGGACAGGTAGTGCTGAAGAAATGGGGAGGCTTTGGAAGGACTTGGACAGGCTAGGTGACTGGGCAAAGAAGTGGCAGATGGGAATACAATGTGGGAAAGTGAGAGGTTATGCAGTTCGATAGGACGAATAGAGGCGTAGACTATTTCCTAAATGGTGAAAGGCTTGGAAATCTGAAGTGCAAAGGGACTTGAGAGTCCTAGATCAGGATTCTCTTCAGGTTAACATACAGGTTCAGTTAGCTGTTAGGAAGGCAAATGCAATGTTAGCATTCATTTCAAGAGGGTTATAATACAAATATCATTGAAACTGCACAAGGCTTTGATCAAGCTCCATTTGGAATATCATAAGCAGTTTTGGCTCCTGTATCTTAGAAAGAATATGCTGGTGTTGAATGGAGTCTCGAGATTTACACGAATGATCCCCTGGCTGAAAGACTTGTCATATTAGGAAAGGTTGAGAATTCTAGTCTGTACTCTGAAGTTTTAGAAGGATGAGGTGGGATATGATTGGAATATTATAGAATAGTAAGAGGCCTGGCGGCATGATGGCTCAGTAATTAGCACAGCTGCCTTCACAGCATCAGGGACAGGTTCAATACCAGCCTTGAGCGACTCTGTGAGGAGTTGGCACATTCTCCCTGCGAGGTAAAAACAATGACTGCAGATGCTGGAAACCAGATTCTAGATTAGTGGTGCTGGAAGAGCACAGCAATTCAGGCAGCATCCGAGGACAGGCAAAATCGACGTTTCGGGCAAAAGCCAGGGCTTTTGCCCGAAACGTCGATTTTGCCTGTCCTCGGATGCTGCCTGAATTGCTGTGCTCTTCCAGCACCACTAATCCACATTCTCCCTGCGTCTGTGTCGGTTTCCTCTGGGTGCTCCTGTTTCCTCCCACTGTCCAAAGATGTGCAGATTAGGTGGATTGGCTATATGACATTGGCCAGTGTCCAGGGATGTGTCGGTTAGGTGCGTTAGCCAGGGGAAATGCAGGGTAACAGGGATGAAGTGAGAGGATGGAGTCTGTGTGGGATGCTGTTCAGAGAGTGGGTGTGGACTTGCTAAATGTTCTGTTTCCAAGCTAAGAATTTTATAGAAAAAGACCTCGATACAGTGGGCATGGAGAAGATGCTTACACTAATAGAAGAGACTAGAACGTAAGGGTATAGCCCCAGAGTTAAGGGACAATCGTTTAGAACTGAGATGAGGTATTTCTTCAGCCACACGGTGGTGAATCTGTGAAACAGTGGGCTGTAGAGGCCAAGTAGTTGAGTAAATTTAAAATAGTTACAGGGAGAAGGGAGGACGATGGGGTTAACAAACGCATTAGCCATAACTGAATACAGAGCAGATCCGATGGGCCGAATGACTTAATTCTACTCCTATATTTTATGGTCTTAAACTTTGAACTGGACCATTGTGAAAGCTTATATGTTCTTTGAAAGATACAGGGTTCTGCAGTTAAGAGCTTTTTTTTATTTTGTAGATTGTAAAGAAGGATGAGTTTTCAACCAAGTGTAATCAGACTGATTTCCACCGGATGGCTGGAGGGAGACAGGAGGTAAGTGAAGCTGAGGGTCTGACAGCCTGTGGGTCTAGATCCCCGACAGGGCAAAACGTTTCTCAAGGAGTAGGCTGGCGTTCTGTTGATGAACTTGATTTGAAATTATGCTCAGTTGCTTTCTATATGTTCTGGGGAGTTGTCAGTTAGCATTGATGTCCAGCCTTAGAATGGATCATTCTTGTTGCTACTAACAGTAAAGTTATACCAGTTATGTCTGAGTGTTTGTTTCATGTTGCATGGATACAAATGTCTTGACCCTGCACTCTTGTATTCTGTTTTTTTTAAAAGTCAGCTTGCTGCTCCTGATATTTGTAACTATGAGCTTAGAATCATAGAATCCTTGCAGACCATTCAGCCCATCCATTCCACACCGATCCTCCAAAGAGCATCTCACCAGACTCATCCCTCTATCCTATCCCTGTAATCCTGCATTTCCCATGGCTAATCCACCTAACCTGCACATTTTTGAACTGTGGGAGAAAACTGGAGCATCCGGAGGAAACCCACATAGGCACCGTGAGAATGTGCAAATTCTACACAGTCGTCTGAGGTTGGAATTGAAACCAGGGCCCTGGCGCTGTGAGGCAGCAGTGCTAACCACTGAGCCAAAGTGCTGCCCATAAGTTCGAGGTTTCTGTCAATAGCTGATTTGAAGGCCTTGAGGAATGAAAACAGTGTCAAGACATCCTAAAGTGCTTTACAGCCAGTAAAGTACTTTCACAATAGTATAGATAAACATTGTGATAATATGTAAATGTAGAGTCAATGGGAATTGTGGGGAAAGGGGACGAACTCCCCACTGATTGGACTACATCTCAACCAAATGCTTTAGCATGTTGGGGATTAATTATCTTAGCTCCAGGATACCCCTGCAGGAGTTCCTCAGGGTAGTGTTCTTAGCCCATTCATCTTCAGACTTCATCAGTGACCTACCCTCCAATAGCAGTAAGAAATTGAGATGCACCATTTGCAACTCCATAGATACTAAAGTAGTCCATGTCCAAATATAGCAATACCTGGCTCGGGCTGACAAGTGGCAAGTAATATTCACGACTCAAGTGCCAGGCAATAACCATCTTCAATAAGAGAATCTAACCATATCCCCTTTACATTCAATGGCATTCCCATTGCTAAATTGCATAAGAACATAACACAAGTACTGGGAGCATAAGAAACAACTCAACCCTTGAACCTGCTCCACCATTTGATATGATCATGAATGACCTTATCTCAACTCCACTTTCCTGCCTGCTCTCCGTAAACCTTCAACCCATTGTTAATTAAAAATCTGTCTATCTCTTCCTTAAGTTTACTTAATGTCCTGGCATCCAGTATACTATTTTGTTTAATTCCACAGACTCACTGTGCTTTGAGAGGAGTTATTTCTCCTCATCTGTTACCCCTTATCCTAAAACTATCCTATAACTACTTGTTCCCCTCATGAGGAAACAAGCTTTCTCCATCTACTTTCAGTCCCCTTTTAGCATCTTGTATACCTCCACTAGATCTTCTCTCAAGTCTTCTAAATTCCAGAGTATAGGCCTAAACTGCTCCATCTCCCTTAAGATGAACTCTTCATCACTAGAGTCAATCCAGTGGAACTCCCATGAACTGCTCCAATATAACTACGTCCCTCCTCCAGTAAGGGGACCAAAACTGTATGCATTACTCCAGATGCCGTCTCACTAATGCCTTTTACATCTGCAGCAACACTTCCCTTCTTTTGTACTCTAATCTTTTAGTAATAAATACCTACTGCCATTCTAACATCTTGGATTTTACCATCAACCAGAAACTGAACTGGACTGGCCATATAAATGCTGTTGCTACAAGAGCTGGTCAAATGGTAAGAATGCTTGGTGAATAACTCCCATTCTGACTCCCTCAAGTCTGTCCATTGCCTACAAGGCAAACGTCAGGAGTATGATGGAATACTGTCAACTTTGCTGTATGGGTCCAGCTTCAAAAATACTCCAGAAGCTCAACACCACACATAATAAGGCAGCCTGCTTAATTGGCAACGCATCCACCAATTTAAATATTCTCTCCCTCCACCGCCAACATAGTGACAGCTGTATGTAGCATCTATCAGATGAAGTGCCACTGCATCTCACCAAATCTCTCTCAGTAGCACCTTTAAAACTAATGTCTTGTACCACCTAGAAGCTTAAGGCCAACAGATGCATGTATCACAATAACTCTCCCATCAGAACATAACAGCATTGCGAGTGTACTGTACCTCAAGTCCTGCAATGGTACAAGATAGTTTGCCCTTACTTTCGTTGATGTTATGACAAGAAGATAGACAGCCAAGTCAAATCAACCTCCTTCTCCTTATATTTGGACCACAGTAAAATTAAAACATTCAATGACTGTCAAAATTGACCCAAATAGTTCCTAACCTGACTTTTTAAATAACTAATGCCAGGCATCAGGTTTATAACTTAAACAAAAGATTTAGCAATTTACAATAGTTTTAACAGAGCAAAGTTAAGCACAAGGTAATGTAATTAATGTCTATGATTGAAACCCAATTTTCTTTGATTCTAGCCCCTCACTCTCTCAAAGACAGCTCCTCAATCTCCACTGCTCTAGAGAAAACAACCTGAGTTTTTCGAGGCTTTCTTTATAGTTCATATTCTCTAATCCAGGCAGCATCCTGGTAAACTTCTTCTGCACCTTGTCCAAAGCGTCCACATCTTTCCTGTAATGTGGTGACCAGAATTGAAAGTAGTACTCTGTGTGGCATAACCAAAGGCTTATAAAGCTGCAAATGACATCCTGACTCTTGTACTCAGTTCCCTGACCAATGGATGCAAGCATGCCTTGTATCTCCTTTACCACCCTATCTCCTTGCGTGGCTACTGTCAGGGAGCTATGGACTTGGACCCCACGATCCTGTGTACGTTAATGCTGTTCAGAGTTCTGCCATTAACAGTACACTTTTCCTTAACATTTTATCTCCCAAAGTGCAGCACGTCATACTTACATGGATTACACTCTGCCATTTCTCCACCCATACCTACAACTGATCTATACCCCGCAGTATCCTTTCACAACCTTCTACACTAGCCACAACTTCACCGATCTTTGTATCATTTACAGACTTACTAAACCACCCATCTACGTTTTCATCCAAGTCATTTATATAGATCACAGACAGCAGAGGTCTCAGTACGGCTCCCTGTGGAACACCACTAGTCACAGACCTCCAGCCTGAAACACAATCTTCTATCACCACCCTCTGTGTTCTATGGGCAAGCCAATTCCAAATCCATGTGACCAAGTCACCACTGATCCCATGTACCTTAATCTTCTGGCTGAGTCTACCATGAGGGATCTTATCAAAAGGCTTTATTGAATCCATGTGGACAACATCCACTGTTTTACCTCATTGATTACCTTCGATGTCATCTCAAAAAATTCAATCAATCAAGTTTTTTTTAGATTAGATTAGATTACAGTGTGGAAACAGGCTCTT
Source organism: Chiloscyllium plagiosum (assembly GCF_004010195.1). Lineage (NCBI taxonomy): Eukaryota > Metazoa > Chordata > Chondrichthyes > Orectolobiformes > Hemiscylliidae > Chiloscyllium > Chiloscyllium plagiosum. Next base: position 987,932 of record NC_057726.1, on the reverse strand, counting down.
CGGCCCAACAAGTCCACACCGACCCGCCGAAGCGCAACCCACCCATACCCCTAAATTTACCCCTTACCTAACACTGCGGGCAATTTAGTATGGCCAATTCACCTGACCCTGCACATCTTTGGACTGTGGGAGGAAACCGGAGCACCCGGAGGAAACCCACGCAGACACTGGGAGAACGTGCAAACTCCACACAGTCAGTCGCCTGAGGCGGGAATTGAACCCGGGTCTCTGGCGCTGTGAGGCAGCAGTGCTAACCACTGTGCCACCGTGCCGCCCACAGGAAAACATAATTTGCTCTGCCAAAGTCATGCTGACTTTTGCTAAATTAGGCCATGCTTTTCCATATGCACGTAAATCCTATCCCAAAGAATTCTCTCCAATAGCTTCCCAATCACAAATGTAAGACCCACCGGTCTCTCATTTCCTGGATTTTGCCTCTTTCCCTTCTTGAATGGAGGAACAATATTAGCTATTTTGCAGTTCTCCGGGAGCTCTCCTATGTCTAATGAGGATACAAAGGTTAAGGCTCCAAATCTCCCCTCTTGCGCCTCTCAATAACCTGGGGTAGCTACCATCGTGCCCTGGGGACCTATCCACCTTAATGCTCTTCAAGAGACTCTCCTCAGGGAAGTGATGGCCCAGTGGTGTTATTAATGGACTGTTAGTCCAGAGACTCAGATGTTCTGGGCACTCCTGTTCGAATCATACCATGGAAGATGGTGGAATCTTGTTCACTTATGTTTTTTAGGAATGAAACAGCCGTCCTTACCTGGTCTGACCTACGTGTGACTCCAGACCCACAGCAATGCAGTTGACTCTTAAATGCCCTCTGGGAAATTAGGGATTGGTAACAAACACTGCTTAGCTAGTGATGCTCTCCGTGAGTTAGTAAAGAAAAAAAAACGCCACTTCTTTCCTTATCTCAAAATGCCCTGGTATATTAGCATGCTGCACACACATCTCACTACTCTCCATATCCTTCTCCTGGGTGAATGCTAAGACAAAGTCCTCATTTTGAATCTCACCCACATCCTCTGCCTCCAAGCACAAGTTTCCTCCTCTATCGTTGAGTGGTCCTACCTTCTTCCTAATTAACCTCTTGTTTTTAATGTTTGTATGGTATACCTTGGGATTCTGTTTAACCTTACTTGCCAAGGTCATTTCGAGGCTCCTTCTTGCTCTCCTAATTACCTGCTTGAATTCTTTCCTGCTTTCTTTATATTCCTCATAGGCCATGTCCAATTTTAGCTCCCTAAACCTTACAAATGCCTTTTTTTTCATTTTTACCAAATTCGCAAACCTCCCTCGTTATCCAAGTGTCCCTTACTTGCCATCCTTGTCCTTCCGGCTTACTGGAACATGCTGGTCCTGAACGGTCATCAGCTGGTCTTTAAACAATTCTCATGTCAAAAGTGGACTTGCCTGATGACCGCTCCTCCCAATTAACACTCCCTAGCTCCTGCATAATACTGATGTAATTTGCCCTCCCCCAGTTTAGTACCTTGCCACAAGTTCCTCACATTCATAGCTCTCTTAAAACTTAAGGAGTTCATTAGCTAGTACAAGTAAGAGTATGGCCCCTCCTCTAGTTGGACATATCATTTCAGGTAATCTCCTTGGATGCATTGACAAGTTCTGCCCCGTCTAAGCTGCTTTCTGTAAGGGATTCCCAGTCCGATGGGGAAATTAAAGACACCGACTATGACAACTGTTCTTATTGCATCCTTTCAATATCTGTCTTCATATTTGTTCCTTGATGTCTCGACGGCTGTTGGGAGGCTTATAATATAATCCTACAAGAGTTATTACACCCATCTAATTTTTGAGCTCTACCCATGTTGCCTCAGTGGATGAGCCCTCCAGAATGTCCTCTGAGTGCAGTTGTGACATTCTCCGTGATTAGTAATGCAGTTATTATGCGGAGTGAGTGAAAACATTTGAAGACTGGCATCTGTGATATTGAGATATTCTATATAAGCCAGGATGTAATGCTGGAACACTGGTTGGGCCACAGCTGGGAGTTTTTGTACAATTCTGGTCAGCACGTTAGAGACAGTGCAGAGATTTGTGAGAATGTTCCAAGGGCTTGAAAATTGCAGCTGAGGAAAGATTGGATAGGCTAGGGAGTGTTTTTCTTAAAACAGAGGAGGCTGAGGATTGACTTAATCAAGGCATACAAAATAATGAGGGGGTGGATGGAGTGCTTCCCCTAGCAGAGGAGTTCGTTACTAGGGATACTGATTTAAAGTAACTTCCAAAAGGGCTTTGATAAAATATTGCATGTAAGGCTACTTAGTAAGTTCAGGTATGGAGAGGAGAATATTGGTTTGGATAGAGGATTGGTTAACTTAAAGAAGATGAGAGTTGAGAAAATAGGCATATATTCAGGTTGGCTACCTGTAACTTGTGGACTGTCACAGAGATCAGTGCTTGGGTCACGATTATTTACAATGTATGCAATGGAATCAGTGGTCAGCAGCAACTCCTGAGTTCAGATCCAAATCCACAGAAACACTCAGGGTGGGAACAACCTCACAGCGCCAGAGACCCGGGTTCAATTCCCGCCTCAGGCGACTGACTGTGTGGAGTTTGCACATTCTCCCCGTGTCTGCGTGGGTTTCCTCCGGGTGCTCCTGTTTCCTCCCACAGTCCAAAGATGTATTGGTGAATTGGCCATGCTAAATTGTCCGTAGTGTTAGGTAAGGGGTAAGTGTAGGGGTATGGGTGGTTTGCGCTTCGGTGGGTCGGTGTGGACTTGTTGGGCCGAAGGGCCTGTTTCCAAACTGTAAAGTAATCTAATCTAATCTAAACCTTCTTGTGCCCTCAGAACAAGGTTTGACTAATGGGCTTTTTGAAGACACTTAATTTCTTTTGATATAATTATGTTTGGCTAACAGGAATTCCGGACTTGGTTAGCAGAGGAGTGGGGTCGTACACTGGAGGATATTTTCCATGAGCACATGCAGGAGCTGATCCTCATGAAGTTTATCTACACCAGCCAATATGAGTGAGTGACTGTTGACCATCTTCTGGAACCTTTAGTAATCAGCCTGAGCCCAGGGTGTGGTTGGCAGGGGTTGGGGCCTGGCCAGCAAGAGACAGAAGAAGAGCCGAAGGTGCCCATCCCCAAAAGGTTTTGCTCCATTGTGTTCTTGAGGGGTGAGGGAGCTTCCACGTAACCACTCTTTAATTCTTACTTAATTTGGCAACAATCATGTCTTTTTGAAATTTGCTCGTCATCCTCTTGAGTGTTGGAAGAAAAACTAAAATGTGGCCCCTTACAGCAAAAGGTGCACGGTACTGCTGTTAACTGAATGACTTTGACAGATCTTTGCCATGTGGTCAGTGCAGCTTCACCAGGTGAGATGTGGATGTGTAATGGGCAGATCAGGACATGGAATCGGTATTGTTGGCGTTGATGATCAAGCATTGGGGAAGGTGATTTCAGCCTCTCTCAACAGGAGAATGAGGTGTTCTAATGTCTCATGTTTGTTTCAGTAACTGCCTGACATATCGTAGGATCTACTTACCGCCATCTGCTCCAGAAGACCTTCTCCCACCTGGTCTCTTTAAAGGAACATATGGAAGCCACGGGCTGGAGATAGTAATGTTGAGCTTCCATGGAACCCATATCAAAGTAACAAAAATCACTGTAAGTGACTATGTTCTGTTCATTCTAGAAATAGTGTACATCCCTCAGATCTGTGGCAGTAGTTCCTCAGTGATCTACTCCCAGTGGGATGGCTCCACAATACTGCCTGGCTCCCCTGTGACATGCCCAGGTTTGGCCTTGGGATGTTTGAAGGTGGTGAAAATTCTTTAAATAGTGATGGAGACCAGAACCCAGAACAGAAACTCCTTTGGGCAAACTTCTGCTAGGAGACTGTTCCTCATGTGGAGGGCTTCCTTTTTCTGGGCAATCAAGTGAAGTGATTGACATAATTTCCTAGATTTTTAAGTTGTCTTGGCAATCTCGTCCTGTTACTGATAATTATCAAAATATTAGTAAATTGTTTGAGTGCCAGGGTGAGTGAGATCCTGCTTGGTTCAACTGATGCAGTGTACCTCTCAGCCCAGTTGCTAAGTATTGGATCCCTACGGTAGTTAACTCAGAGAAAGTGAGGACTGCAGATGCTGGAGGATCAGAGTCAAGAGGGTGGTGCTGGAAAAGCACAGGTCAGACAGCATCCGAGGAGAAGGAGAATCGACGTTTCGGCCATAAGCCCTTCATTCTTGATGAAGGGCCTTTGCCTGAAACGTCGATTCTTCTGCTCCTCGAATGCTGCATGATCTCCTGTGCTTTTCCAGCACTGTACGCTCAACTCCCTGCTGTAGTTGTTGAACTGAGTTTAGATTAGATTCTCTACAGTGTGGAAACAGGCTCTTCGGCCCAACAAGTCCACACTAACCCTCTGAAGAGTAACCCACACGTACCCATTTCCCTCCGACTGATGCACCTGACACTATGGACAATTTAACATGGCCAATTCAGCTGACCTGCACATCTTTATACAGGGCATTGGCGAGGCCTCTTCTGGAATACTGCATCCAGTTCTGGTCTCCCTGTTACAGGAAAGATATGATTAAGCTGGAGAGGTTTCATAAGAAATTTAGCAGGATGTTGCCGGGAATGGAGGGTTTGAGTTATAAGAGAAGCTGGATAGGCTAGGAGATTGAGGAGTGACCTTATAGACGTTTATAAAACAATGTTGGGTATAGATAAAGTGAATGGCAAATGTCTTTTCCCTGGGATAGGGGATTTCAAGACTAGGGGGCATATTTTTAAGTTGAGAGGAGAAAGATTTAAAGACACAAGGGGTAATTTTTTTGCACAGAGGGTGGTTCATGTACGGTGATTGCGAGTGCAGTTACAACATTTAAAAGACATTTAGATAATTACGTGATTAAGAAATGTTTAGAGGAAAATGGGCCAAGCGCAGGCAGGTGGGACTAGTTTAGCCTGGGATTATGGTTGGTTGGGAATGACTGAACTATAAAGGATCTGTTTCCCTGCTGTTTGACTCTGACTCTGAATGAGTTCTGAATTGTTGACAGATCAATCTTTTAGAGGAGATATTAACCCATTCCTATTGAAAGGCCATCAAATGATCCCATGGTAGTGACTCAAAGCTAACTCGGGACTTTCCTTATTGAGTTCCTGCGTCATTAGATATTTTCTTATCTATGTTTCCCTAATGATCTGACTCAACGACCATGTCTCAACTAGCATTGTAACAAATCGTTCATCTGGTTATTCATTTTCTATTTATGGCATCTTGCTTTGCACTAACAAAAATTTTTCAAATGGCGAGAGTGTTGTTGGCTGGGCTAGCACTTATTGCCCATCTCTGGTTGCCCCTTGAGAAGATGATGATGGGTTGCTGACAAATGGACAAGCGTATGGACGTACATGAAATAGTTTAGGTTAGATGGTCTTCAGATTGGTATGACAGGTCGGCGCAACATCAAGGGCCGAAGGGCCTGTACTGCGCTGTAATGTTCTATGCTGCATTGAATTGCTGAAGTCCATTTGGTGCAGGTATACCCACAATGCCATTAGGTATTTAACCCAGTGACACTAAAGGAACAGTGATATATTTCCAAGTTTTTTTTTGGTGTGTGACTCAGAGGAACTTGCAGGTAATGGTGTTGCCATGTATTTGCTGCCCTTGACCATCTACATGGTTCTGGTCATGGCTTTGGAAGTTATTGTCTGAGGAACCTTGATGGATTTCTGCAGACATTTTGTAAGTAATACACACTCATGCTACCAAGGATCGGTAGTAGAGAGAGTGAATGTTTGTAGATGTGTTACCAACTAAGCGTGCTACTTTATTCTGGATGTTGTCAAGCTTTTTGTGTGGCTGGAGCTGCACTGACCGAGGCAAGTAGGGAGTATTCCATCACAACCATGATTTCACCTTTAGATGATGGAGGGTTTTGGGGAGTCAAGAGGTGAGTTACTTAAAGTCATGGAGTGCATGCCGACCAGATTTAATCCAGTCCCATTTGTCAACATTTGGTTCACATCCCTCCAAATCCTTCCTATTCAGATACACATTCCATATACCCATTAAATGTTGTAATTGTGCCAGCCTCTACCACTTCCTTTAGCAGCTCAATCCATGCATGCACCACCCTCTGAGAAAATTTGCCCGTTAGGTCCCTTTTAAATATTTCCTGTCTCACCTTAGCCATATGCCCTCAAGGTTTGGACTCCGCTACCCTGAGCCCCTCAATTTTAGAAACATTTAATAGGTCACCCCTCAGCCACTGCTGTAGAGAAAATATCTCCAGCCTATTCAGCCTCTCCCTAAAGCTCAAACCCTCCAACCCCAGCAACACCCTTGTGAATTTTTTCTGAAACCTGTCAAGTTTAACAACATCCTTCCTATAGCAGAATATTGAATGCAGTATTCTAAAAGTAGTCTACTTGCAGCAGAACTCCTAGCCTCTGAGCTGCTCTTGTAGCCACTGTATTTATATGGCTAGTCCAGTTCAGTTGTTGGTCAATGGTAACCCTCGTTGATGATTGTGGTTCAGTGATGGTAATTGAATATCATGGGTGATGGTTAGATAGTCATTGTCTGACACTTGTGTGGCATGAATGTTATTTGCTACTTGTCACCTGAAGCCTGGATGTTGTCCAGATCTTGCTGCATTTGAACACAGATACTTCAGCATCTGAAAAGTCACAAGTGGTTATGAACATTGTGAAATTACGAGCGAACGTCCCGTCTTCTGATCATGACGGAAGGAAAGTCATTGATGAAGCAGTTGAGAATATGAGGCCAAGGATGCTACTTTGAGGAGTTTCTTGAGATGTCCTTGAGCTGAGATGACTGACCTCCAACAACTGCAACCATCTTCCTTTGCACCAGGTATGACTCCAAATGGCAGTTTTCTCCTTGATTCCACACTCAGTCAAATATGGCCATGACATCAAGGGCTGTCACTCTTTCTTCACCTCTGGAATTTAGTTCTTTTGTTCATGTTTAAATCAAGGCAGTAATGAAGTCAGGAGCTGAGTGGCCCTGGCAGAAACCAAACTGAGCATCACCGAGCAGGCTATTGCTGAACACGTGCTGCTTGACAGTACTGTTGGTGACACCTTCCATCATTTTACTGATGGTTGAGAGTAGATTGTTGTGGCGGTAGTTGGTTGGGTTGAATTTCTCTGTTTTGTTCCTGTACAGGGCATGCTGGGCAATTTCCCACGTCAGACAAATGCCAGTGTTGGAGCTGTACGAGCACAGGTTGTCTAGGGGTGCAGCAAGTTATGGAGCTAATGTCTTAAATACCATTGCCAGAATATTGTCAGGACCCATAGCCTTTGCAGTGTCCAAGCCTCCAGCCATTTGTTGATGTCATGTGGAGTAAATTGAAGTGACTGAAGACTGAAATCTGTCGTGGTTAACCAAATGTATTCCTTGGATGACAGGACTGATGTTTGAGGAGAGATTGAGTCAGCTGGATTATATTTGCTGGAGTTAAGAAAAATAAAGGTAGCGGGGGTGGTGGAGGGGTTGCATTCTTACAGAAAATCCCAACAAGAGTTGATGGGATAGATAATAATCCTCATTGTGGGAGATTGCAAAACTTGGGGCCATAGTTTGAGGATGAGGGGTGAACCTTTTAGGACTGAGATGTGGAGAAATCTCTTCACCTAGAGGATGGTGACCCTGTGACATTCACTGCCACAAAGTAGTTCAGGTCAAAACATTGTGTTTTCAAAAAGAAGATAGATATAACTCTTGTGGCTAAAGCAATCAAGGAAATTGCAGTATGAGCAGGATTAGAGTAGTGAACTTGATCAGCGATTTGAATGATGGAGCAGGTTTGAGGGGTTGAATGGTCCACTCCTCTTCCTGTCTTATATTTTCTATGTTAGGGACCACTAAGATGGACCATCCACTCAATACTTCTGGTTGATGATTGTTGGGAATAACTCAGCCTTATCTTTTGCACTGATGTGCTGGGCTCTTATGCCATTGGGTATGGGAATATTTATGAAAACTTCTCCAGTGAATTGTTTAACTGTCTATCACCACTCACAACTGGATGTAGCAGGATTGCAGAGCTTAGATTGATACAAAAACAAAAGTTGCTGGAAAAGCTCAGCAGGTCTGGTGGCATCTGTGAAGAGAAATCTGGGTTAACGTTTCAGATCCAGTGATTCCTCCTGAGAAGGGCCATCAGACCTGAAACATTAATCCTGATTTCTCTTCACAGTTGGCTAGACTTCCTGAGCCTTTCCAGCAACTTGTGTTTTTGCTTCTGATTTACAGCATCTGCAGTCCTTTCGGTTTTTATTTAGATCTCATACATTGGTATCAGATTGCTCAGCTCTGTCTATCATTTTCTGTTTATGCAGTTTGGCATACAAGTAGCCCAGTTTGGTATCTTCACCAGGTTGACGCCTCATCTTCAAGTTTGCCTGGTGCGGCTCCTGGCTTGCCCTTCTGTGCTCTCCATTGAATCAAGGTTGATCCCTTGCCTTGATGGTAATGATTGAGTGGGGTATATGTTGGGCCGTGAGGTTGCAGATTGCCCTGGAGTACAACTCTTCTGCTATTGATGGCCACAGCGCCTTGTGAATGCCTTGTTGAGTTGCTAGATCTGTTTGAAATCTGCCTCGTTTAGAATGTTGATATTGCCACACAACACAGTGGAAAGGTTTTCTCAATGTGAAGGCAGGACTTTGTCTCCATAAGGACTATGCAGTGGTCGCTCTTACTGATACTGTCACAGACAGATGCATCTGCAGCCAGCAGATTGATGAGGATGGTTCACTCACCACCACCTGCACACCATGTCTATCCGTCATCTCCTTTTGCACTCAGAATATCTTGATCAGTAGTAATGTAGCCGGGCCACTCTTGATAGATATTGAAGTCACCCACCTCGAGTACATTCTGTACCCTTGCCAACCTCAATGCTTTCTTCGACTGGTGTTCGTAATGGAGGAGTACTGATTCAGTAGCCAGAGTAGGGGTGGGACCTGGAGATCAGGAGATTAATGGCATCGGTAGACAGTGTTATAGCCTCTCAGGGCAATTCCCTCCCAACAGTTTACCACTATGCCGTTGTGTCAGTGGGTTATAATGACATTAAGATATGGTTTCATAAATATGACTAGTCTGTGAGACAGCTGTCTCAATTCTGGCACTAACCTCCTGGTGCTAGTAAGGAGGACTTTGATTTGATTTATTATTGTCACATATATCTAAGTATAGTGAAATGCTTTAATTTATATGCAGTACAGGCAGATCGTAACATACAACAATCATAGGGTGATCGAACAAAGTATGGACTACAATGTTGCAGCTGCAGAGAAGGTGCACAAAAAGGAAGACCAACATTTAAATTTGAAATTTGAGAGTTCCATTCAGAAGTTTAATAATAGCGGGGAAGAAGCTGTTCTTGAATCTGTTGCTACATGTGTTTAAGCTTTAGTATCTTATGCCTGACGGAAGAGGTTAGAAGAGATTATAACAGAGGTGGGATGTGTCTTTGATGTTGGCTGCCTTTCCAAGGCATCAAGAAGTATAGGTGGAGTCGATGCAAGATTACTTGTGTGATCGACTGGGCTGTGTGTGCAACTCTTCGTAGTTTCTTACGGTCCTGGACAGACCAGTTGCCGTACCATGTCGTGATGCATCCAGATAGAATGCTTTCTATGGTGCATGTGTAAAAGTTGGTGAGAGTCCTTATGGACATGCCAAATTTCCTTAATCTCCTGAGGAAGAAGTGTTGTTGTGCCCGTCCTGACCATCACATCAATGTGGGAAGTCCAGGACAGATTGTTGTTGATCACTCCTAGGAACTTGACAATCTTGACCATCTCTACCACAGCACCATTGATATAGACAGGAGCATGCCCCCCTCCATGCTTCCTGAAGTCGACGATCAGGTCTTTAGTTTTGCTGATGTTAAGGGACAGATTGTATTCAGATAACAGTGTCGCCAAATACTTTATCTTTTTCCTGTATTCTGTCTTATCATTGTTTGATATCCAGCCTACAACTGTGTGTGTCATCCGTGAACGTGTAGTTGTAGGTCTGATGAAATTTAGCCACATAGTCATGAGTATGCAGGGACTAGAGTCAGGAACTAAGTATGCATTCTTGAGGATTGTCGCAAAGCAGAGACCTAGGTCTTAGAGTTTGGAGATTAGTTTGGTTGGTATTATAGAATCATAGAGATGTACAGCATGGAAACAGACCCTTCATCAACGGGTCCGACCCGTTCATGCCGACCCGATATCCCAACCCAATCAATCTAGTCCCACCTGCCAGCACCCGGCCCATATCCCTCCAAACCCTTCCTATTCATATACCCATCCAAATGCCTCTTAAATGTTGCAATTGTACCAGCCTCCACCACTTCCTCTGGCAGCTCATTCCATATACATACCACCCTCTGCGTGAAAAAGTTGCCCCTTAGGTCTCTTTTATATCTTTCCCTTCACACCCTAAACCTATGCCTTCTAGTTCTGGACTCCGACCCCAGGGAAAAGACTTTGTCTATCCATGCCCCTCATAATTTTGTAAACCTGTATAAGGTCACCCCTCAGTCTCCGACGCTCCAGGGAAGACAGCCCCAGCCTATTCAGCCTCTCCCTATAGCTCAAATCCTCCAACCCTGGCAACATCCTTGTAAATCTTTTCTGAACCCTTTCAAATTTCACAACATCTTTCTGATAGGAAGGAGACCAGAATTGCACACAATATTCCAACAGTGGCCTAACCAATGCCCTGTACAGCCGCAACATGACCTCCCGACTCCTGTACTCAATACTCTGACCGATAAAGGAGAGCACACCAAATGCCGCCTTCACTATCCTATCCACCTGCGACTCCACTTTCAAGGAGCTATGAACCTGCACTCCAAGGTCTCTTTGTTCAGCAACACTCCCCATGACCTTACCATTAAGTGTATAGGTCCTGCTAAGGTTTGCTTTCCCAAAATGCAGCACCTCGCATTTATCTGAATTAAACTCCATCTGCTTCTCAGCCCATTGGCCCATCTGGTCCAGATCCTGTTGTAATCTGAGGTAACCCTCTTCGCTGTCCAGTACACCTCCAATTTTGGTGTCATCTGCAAACTTACTAACTGTACCTCTAATGCTCGCAGCCAAATCATTTATGTAAATGACAAAAAGAAGAGGACCCAGCACCAATCCCTGTGGCACTCCACTGGTCACAGGCCTCCAGTCTGAAAAACAACTCTCCACCACCAGCCTCTGTCTTCTACCTTTGAGCCAGTTCTGTATCCAAATGGCTAGTTCTCCCTGTATTCCATGAGATCTAACCTTGCTAATCAGTCTCCCATGGGGGAACCTTGTTGAATGCCTTACTGAAGTCCATATAGATCACATCTACTGCTCTGCCCTTATCAATCATCTTTGTTACTGAAAGCAGCTGGAGTCAAGAAGTAGAATCCTGATTATTGTCCAAATGCTCCAGGAATGAGTGTAGGGCTAAGGGAAATGGCATCTGCCATGGACCTATTGCGCAGATAGGCAAATTACAAGAGATCGAGGTAGACTGGCAGGCTAGAAGTGATATTGGCCATGACTAAGCTCTTGAAGCACTTCCTCATTATGGAGGTCAGAGCCACCAGGTAGTAGTCATTGAGAAACAGTGCATGTATTTTCTTTGGTTGTTAGTGGTCTCCTTAATGAAACCTATCACCCTCACCTTAACCTCCTTCCACCTATCACATTTCCAACGCCCCTCCTCCCTACCTTTATCTTAGCCTGCATGGCACACTTTCCTCATTCCTGAAGAAGGGCTCATGCCTGAAATGTCGATTCTCCTGCTCTTTGGATGCTGCCTGATCTCCTGCGCTTTTTCAGCAACACATTTTCAGCAGTGGTCTCCTCATCTCAGTCTAAAATTGGTGTCCTTTTATTCTAAGCCTGTGCCCTCTGGTCATAGACTCTTCCACGATAGGAAACATCCTCACAGTATTTACCTTGCCAAGCCCCTTAAGAATCCCATATGTTTCAATGAGATCACCTTTCATTCTTTTAAACTATAGTGAGTAGAGTCCCAACCTGTTAGCCTTTGCTCATAAGACAATCCCTTCATACCAAAGGATCATCCTAGTGAACCTTCTCTGAACTGCCTTCAATGAAATACTGAATTTCCTTTAATAAGAGGACCAAAACTACTTTCTGTACTCCATATGTGGTCTCACCAGCACCTTGTACAGTTGCAGTAAGACTTCCCTTTTCTTATACTCCAACCCCCTTGAAATAGGGCCAACATTCCATTAGCCTTCCTGATTATGTGCTGCATCTGTGCTCTAGCTCACTTTTGTGTACAAGGACTCCAAGTCCCTTTGAATGCAGATTTCTGGAGTTTTTCTCCATTGAATACTGTTCTTTTGATCTCCCTTCCAAATGAACAGTTTAAAATTTTCCATGTTATGTGCTATTTGCCAACTCACTTACCTATCTATGCTTCTTTTGTAAACTATTTGTACCCTTCTTGCAACTTGCTTTTCCCCTATTTTCGTGTGGTCTGCAAATTTAGCTACAGTACATTTTGTGGAACCCCACTGGTAACAGGATGCCAACCTGAAAAACATCTCATTAATCCACTTGCTGTCTCCTCCCCATTAGCCAGTTCTCTGTCCAAAACAATATGCTGCCTTCAAAACCATAACTTAATCTTTTGTGAGACCTTGAATGCCTTATGGAAGTCTAGATATCACACATCTAGTTCCCCTGTATCCGCTCTGGTTGAGAGTTCCTAGAAAAACTCTTAATAAATTAGTTAGTGACCATTTCCCATTTCATGAAGCCATGCTGATTGCTTGATTAGATTATGATTTTTCAAATGTGCTGCCATTACATAATTGATTCCAATACTTTTCCAACAATAGATGTTGGAAAATCAGCCTCTAGGTACCTGCTTTTTGTCTGTCTCCCTTCTTGAATAGGGGTGTTACGTTAGAAGTTTTCCAATCCTCCAGTACTTCTCCAGAATCAAGGATTTTTTTAAAATTACAACTATTGCAATCCACAATCTCTGCAGCTATTGAGCTGATTGAGTCCTAAAGGACGTAGCTGCTAGATTTGGTCTGCGGTAGGTGGTTAGGGAACCAACAAGAGGGCAAAACAAACTTTACCTCATCCTTGCCAATCTGTCAGTTGCAGATCTGTGACAGTATTGGTAAGAGTGATCGCCACACAGTCCTTGTGGAGACAGGTCTAGCATCTCAAGACTGGGTATCCATGAGGTTCTGTGGGCCATCAACAGCAACAGACTTGTACTCCAAGATGATCTGTAACCTCATGGCCTGGCATATCCCCCACTCAACTGTTACCATCAAGCCAGGGCATTAGCTCTGGTTCAATGGAGAGTGCAGGAGGCATGCCAGGAGCAACGCCAGGAAAATCTGAAGATGGGTTGTCAACCTGGTGAAGCCACCAAAACAGGACTACTTGCATGCCAGACGGCATAAACAGTGAGTGATAGAAATGTATAAAATAGGTGCAGGAGTAGGCCCTTTGAGCCAGCGCAGCCATTCAATACAATCATGGCTGATCATGCAATCTCAGTATCCCATTCCTGCCCTCTTCCCGTACCCCTTGATCCCTTCAGCCACAAGGACCATGTCCAGCTCCCTCTTGAGGCCACTTCATTAGATATATTCAACAGTTTCCTGTGGGAGAGAATTTCACAGGTTCACAACAGAGTGACGAAAGTCTTCCTCACCTTGGTCCTGAATGGCTTACCCCTCATTCTTATACCGTGACTCCTAGTTCTGGACTTAGCCAACAAAGAACACCTTGTGGGCGGCACGGTGGCACAGTGGTTAGCACTGCTGCCTCACAGCGCCAGAGACCCGGGTTCATTTCCCGCCTCAGGCGACTGACTGTGTGGAGTTTGCACGTTCTCCCCGGTCTGCGTGGGTTTCCTCCGGGTGCTCCGGTTTCCTCCCACAGTCCAAAGATGTGCAGGTCAGGTGAATTGGCCATGCTAAATTGCCCGTAGTGTTAGGTAAGGGGTAAATGCAGGGTTATGGGTGGGTTGCGCTTCGGCGGGGCGGTGTGGACTTGTTGGGCCGAAGGGTCTGTTTCCACACTGTAAGTAATCTAATCTTAAAAAAAAAAAAAAAATTTACAGCCCAGGAACAGGCCCTTCGGCCCTCCAAGCCTGAGCCGATCCAAATCCACTGTCTAAACCTGTCACCCAATTTCTAAGCATCTGTATCCCTCTGCTCCCCACCTACTCATGCATCTATCCATACGCATCTTAAATGAATCTATTGCGCCTGCCAATGCTTCTGCTGGCAACGCTTTCCAGGCATCTACCACCCTCTGTGTAAAGTATTTGCTGCGTGTACCCCCTTAAACGTTTCACCTCTCCCCTTGAAAGCTTTATTGAATCCTTCACCCTGGGAAAAAGCTTATCTCTATCTGCCCAGTCTATACCCTTTATGACTTTGTAGACCTCAATCACTTCCCCCTCAATCTCCTTTTCTCTAATGAAAACAATCCTAACCTACTCAACCTCTCTTCATAGCTAGCACATTCTTAATGCATCTAGCTTGCCCAGTCCCATCAGGATTTTATATGGTTCTATGAGATCCACCCCGGCCCCCCCCCCCCTCATTCTTCTAAATTCCAGCAAGTACAAGACCAGTGGATCTAGGTTTTCCTCAAATATTAGGCCTGCCATCCTGGGAATCAGTCTGGTAATTTTTTGCTGGACACACTCAATAGCAAAAACGTCCTTCCTCAGACTAGGAGACCAAAACTGCTCACAATACTCAAGGTGTGGCCTCACCAAGGCCCTATATAACTGCAGCTGAAAATGTGTTGCTGGAACAGCGCAGCAGGTCTGGCAGCATCCAGCCCTGAAGAAGGGCTTATGCCCGAAACGTCGATTCTCCTGTTCCCTGGATGCTGCCTGACCTGCTGCGCTGTTCCAGCAACACATTTTCAGCTCTAATCTCCAGCATCTGCAGACCTCACTTTCTCCTCCTATATAACTGCAGCGAGACATCCTTATTCCAACACTTGATTCCTTCGTCCAAATCAGTCATATATTAATGTATATTGTGAACAGCTGGTGTCCCAGCACTGAACCCTGCAGCACCTCACTTGTCACTCTGAAGAGGACCCATTTATTCCAATTGTCTGCAGCCCTTTCTGGCATCTATGGAACTTTGTCAAAAGACTTTTGAAAGTCCAGGTACACAATATCTGATTCACTGTTGTTAACTCTAATAGTTTTTTTTTAAAGAATGGAGTTACATTAGCTACCCTCCAATCCATTGGAATTTTTAGAGGGTCGACAGAATGCTGGAAAATGATCACTAATGCGTCCATGATTTCTAGGGCCACTTCTGAGGATTTAGTGGGTTTCAATCCCATGATATTCCCTAATACTATTTCCTGACATTGACCAGTTTGGGCCAAAGAGCCTGTGTCCTTGCCGTATTATTCTGACTCTAAGTGCCAAATGGATAATCCATCTTGGTCTCATCTAGTGGTCACATACTAGGCTGGAGCCAATTTGATTCATTCCATGTAATATCATGGAAGGATTGGAGACTTTGGATACTGCAAAGGCTGTGGGCCCTGACAATATTTGGCAATAGTACTGAAGATTTCTGTCTAGAACTTGCCACTCCCTTCGCCAAGCTGTTCCAGTACAGCTACAACACTGGTATTTACCTGACAATGTGGAAAAATGCCCAGGTATGCCCTGTACATAAATCGAACACAGCCACATCAGTCTACTCTCAATCATTAATAAAGTGATGGAACATGTCATCAACATTGCTATCACGCAGCACCTGATCAGCAATAATGTGCTCATTTTTTGCCTACTTTGGGTGCCGCCAGGGCCACTCAGCTCCTGCCCTCATTACAGCCTTAGTTCAATCACGGACAAAAGAGCTGAATTCCAGAGGCAAGGTGAGAGTGATAGCTTTTGACATCAAACCTTCATTCTACTGAGAGTGGCATCAAAAAGCCCTAGCAAAACTGGAATCGGTGATATCAGGGAGCAAACACTCTGGCTATTAGAGTCCTGGCTGTTAGAGTCCTAGCTGGCACATAAATGGTTGTGGTTGTTGGAGGTCAGTCATCCTAGCTGCAGAACATCTCTGTAGGAGTTCGTCAGAGTAGTGTCGCAGGCCCAACTATTTTCAGCTGCTTCATCAATGACCTTCCCTCCATCATAAGGTCAGAAGTGAAGATGTTTGCTGATGATTGCACAAAGTTCAACACCATTTGCAATTGCTTCAATACTGAAGCAGTGCACATTCAAATGCCACAAGATCTGGACAATATCCAAGCTTGGGTTGACAGGTGACATTCATGCCACACAAATGCTAGGCTATGATCATCACCAATAAAAGGCAATCTAACCACTTCCCCTTGACATTCAGTGGTGTTGCCATCTTCCATTACCAACATCCTGAGGGTTACCACTGCCCAGGAATTCAACTGGACTGACCACATAAACAGTGGCTACAAGAGCAGGTCAGAGGTTAGGAATACTGGGTGAGTAACTCCCCTCCTGACTACCCAAAGCCTGTCCACCATCTACAAGGCATAAGTAAAGAGTGTGATGGAATACCCTGCACTTGCCTGGATGAGTGCAGCTGTAACAACACTCTAGGAGCTTGATACCACCCAGGACAAAGCAGCCTGCTAGATTGGCATTCCCTCCACCACTGACGCTCAGTCGTAGCATTATATACTGTCTACAAGATGCACTGCAGGAATTCACCAAAGGTTCTCAGCACCTTTCAAATTCTCAACCAGTTCCATCTAGAAGGACAAGATCAGCAGATACATGGGAAACTTGAAGATGGTGGTGTTCCCTCAAAGTTATTCACCATCCTGACTTAGAAATTTATTGCTTTCACAGTTGCTGGGTCAAAATCCTGGAATTCCAGCCCTAATGGCATTGTGGGTCAGCTCACAGCATGTAGACTGCAACAGTTCAAAGATGCAGCTCACCACCTTCTCAAGGGCAACTAGCGAGGTGCAATAAATGAAGAAGAGCTTTTGTCCGATACGTCGATTTTCCTGCTCCTCGAATGCTGCCTGACCGGCTGTGCTTTTCCAGCACCAGTCTGATCAAAACTCTCGGTTCCAGCATCTGTCGTCCTCACTTTTACCTAGGTGCAATAAATGCTGGCCAGCCAGCGACACCCACATCCCACAAATGAAATAAAAAAACTAATTATTTTAGGATCCTAAGATATAAGCTATCTGCCTTTAGCCCCATTAATTGTCTAATACAACAACCTAGAAGTGTGGCATTCCAACCGGAACTCTATAAACAAACATATCGAGTTCGACCCCATCTATCACCTCCTGAGAAAAAGAACAGGAAATGACATAACCACAGGAAATGACATCACCAACCCACGGAAACCCAAACCTATAAATAGAAAGCAGAAATCATCAGCAGTGCTTCGCCCGGAGGCCCACTGAAGATGTTATCTAGTAGGGTGACGAAATGTCTGGAAATGAACCTTCCAGCTCAGCGAGCAAACCTTCAACCAGAACCTCAATCTGAGCTACAAATCTTCTCAAAACCCGCTACAACAATTTCCATGTCACTTAATTCCTCCCTTGTATCCTTTAGTATTAATACAATCCCCTTCTAAAGTGTATTTCACCGTGAAGACGAATGCAAAATATCTATAACTCCTGCCATTTCTTTGATCCCTATAGCCATCTCCTTAGATTCATGTTGTAAGAGGCCTATGTTCACTTTGAGCTCTTTCCTTTCTATCTAATTAAAGAAACTCTCATTGTCTACGTCAGTTTTTAATATCCCTTCATAGTTTGGGTGAAGATTTGTAGCTCGGGTGCTCGTTGTTGTGGTTCTGTTCGCCGAGCTGGAGGTTTTGGTTGCAAATGTTTCGTCCCCTGTCTAGGTGACATCCTCAGTGCTTGGGAGCCTCCTGTGAAGCACTTCTGTGATCTTTCCTCCGGCATTTGTAGTGGCCTGTCCCTGCCGCTTCCGGTTGTCAGTTTCAGCTGTCCGCTGTAGTGGCCGGTATGTTGGGTCCAGGTCGATGTGTTTATTGATGGAGTTTGTGGATGAGTGCCATGCTTCTAGGAATTCCCTGGCTGTTCTTTGTTTGGCTTGCCCTATGATAGTAGTGTTGTCCCAGTCGAATTCACATTGCTTGTCATCTGCGTGTGTGGCTACTAAGGATAGCTGGTCGTGTCATTTCGTGGCTAGTTGATGTTCATGTATGCGGATTGTTAGCTGTCTTCCTGTTTGTCCTATATAGTGTTTAGTGCAGTCCTTGCATGGTATTTTGTACACTACATTGGTTTTGCTCATGCTGAGTATCGGGTCCTTCGTTTTGGTGAGTTGTTGTCTGAGCGTGGCTGTTGGTTTGTGTGCCGTTATAAGTCCTCGTGGTCGCAGTAGTCTGGCTGTCAGTTCTGAAATGCCCCTGATGTATGGTAGTGTGGCTAGTCCTTTGGGTTGCAGCATGTCCTCGTTCCATTGTCTTTCTCTTAGGCATCTGTTGATGAAATTGCGCGGGTATCCGTTTTTGGCGAATACCTTTTACAGGTGTTCCTCTTCCTCTTTTTGCAGTTCTGGTGTGCTGCAGTGTGTTGTGGCCCTTTTGAATAGTGTCTTGATGCAACACAAACGAAGTAGGAAGAGAGTAGGAACAGTAGTAGACTCGCCAACTTTAAGGGCATTAAATGGTCATTGGATAAACATATGGATGAAAATGGAATAGTGTAGGTTAGTTGGGTTTCAGATTGGTTTCACAGGTCAGCGCAACATTGAGGGCCAAAGGGCCTGTACTGAACTGTAATGGTCTATGTAATATTAAAAAGCCATTTTTTTTCCTGATTTTTTTTATTGAATTCAAATTCTATCATCTGCTCGGGTGGGATTTGAAACCTAGGTCCCAGAAAGCTGGTATGAACCTATAGAGTGTCTGGGGCTCAGTACCAACAAGTCTTTCAAGAGGTCATAGCTATCTTGAGATTGGGGCAAGTGTGTACTGGGATATATTAGAATAAAGGAGAATTTGGACAAACTGGTTTCTGGATTAATAGCCCAGTGTTAATACCTTTAGGCCATCGCCTCATCAGTAAATTTGCACTGAAATTGAAATGAAAATGTTTCAAGACACAATTTTAGTACCCCAGAATAGTACTGAATAAAGCAATGACCTATGGGTGCGACAGAATGATGAAAACTAACCTTTTGTTTATTTTGAACATTGAGTACAGGGAGACCCGAATGTACCTGCTGGTCAGCTGACTTTGCACATTGATGTCACTCGGCCTGTCCTATTTCCTGACGTCGAACATCTTCGAAGTTTCGACAAGCTGTCTCAAATTGTGCTGGAAGTTCACCAACAAGTGCAATGTGACCAACAGAATCAGGAGCACTGGCATGACAGCTCTCAACAAAATCCAAGCAGCTTGCAGCCTACATGTAATGGTGTCCAAGAACCAGAAGACCAAGAAAAGAAAGCTGCTGGGATGAGCACAACGCTTGAGACAGGGGAATCAAAGGGAGCAACTGCAGGAGGGTCACCAGCACCGTCAGTGCCTGGGCAACCCTTTGTGCTACCTGTGGGAGTGATGGCTCGAAATGAAGTGTATCCAAGAACATGTAGGGCCTGGTAAGGAACTGCAGAGTGCATGGGCTAAATACCAACAAACCTTTCAAGAGGTCAAAGGTAACATTTTGATATTGGGGAAAATTATGCCCTGGGATATCCTAGGATAAAGGGGAATTTGGACAATCTGGCCAAATAGGCAGGCAGACAATAGATTGTGAATGGGCAAAACTGTGACACATGCATTTCAGTGTAAGGTTATCCGCTTTACACTTTGAA
This sequence comes from Chiloscyllium plagiosum, assembly GCF_004010195.1. NCBI lineage: Eukaryota > Metazoa > Chordata > Chondrichthyes > Orectolobiformes > Hemiscylliidae > Chiloscyllium > Chiloscyllium plagiosum. The sequence continues at coordinate 968,066 of NC_057726.1, read as the reverse complement.
ATATGCTGTTTGATCAATTTGAACAAAGAACAGTACAGCACAAGAGGACCTTCAGCCCCCCCAACCTACACTCATGCATGACTCCCTTCTAAACTTAAAAGCCTTTTGCCTCCTCATGGTCCCTATCCTACTACTCCTTGTCTATTCACTTATCTGTCAAGATGTCTCTTAAACATTGCCATTGTATCCACCTCCATCTACACCTCTAAGGTGGTACATTCCAGGGCACATAGCACACTCAGTGTAAAACAAAACCTTCCAGCATCTCCTTTAAACCTGTCCCTCTTGCCTTTAACTTCGATAGTTGAGATTTCCACCTGGGAAAAGACTCCAACTGTCCATTCTATCCATGTATCTCATAAATCTGTAAACTTTTATCAGGTCATTCCTTAGCTTCTGATGTTAGAATGAAAAACAAACCAAGTTTGATTAATCTCTCCTCATAGCTAATATCCTCCAAACCAGACTTCACTCTAATAAACCTTTCCTGTGGCCCCTTTAAAGACTCCATATCCTTCTGGTTGTGTGGCGACTAGAACTCTCTGCAATATTTTAAATGTGGCCTAATTAAACACCTGTACACTTTCTTAATATTCGTTCATGGGACGAGAGTGTCACTGGTTAGACTAGCATTTATTGCTCATTTCTAATTGGCCAGAGGGCAGCTAAGAGTCAACTGCATTGTCATGGTCTGATGTTACATGTAAGCTAGACCAGGTAAGGATGGCAGATTTCCCTATATGACATTAGTAAACCAGGTGGGTTTGTCTGGCAGATTTTTTCACAATTTTGTTTAGTGATTCTGAATATTGTCTCTCTGCTTCATATTAGTTTTTATGGCACAGGCCTGATCGCAGGTCATGGATTCACCAGCCCCGAAAGGACACCTGGGCTTTTTGTCCTATTTGATGAGCAATGTTTTGGCTTCATCTGGCTGGATCTGAAATCCTTCAGCTTGTACAGCAGGATTGAAGACTCGCTAAGAAGCGCACAAGCTCCTTTCAGAGAAGCTTTCGAATTGATGCTCAAAAGTATGCAATCATGGACGTCCTGACTAATGTTCGTTCTCGGGGAACGATGTGTTGCAGCTCTGAGAAATCACAGTTGTGTGAAGCAGTCCCTCCCCATGTACACTAAAGCATGCACTTTGGAAAGAAAGCCTGGTGTTTGAAGTTGCCAGAACCACATATCGCCTGCTCCTCACCTTAACCCCCACCCTATCTCACCTGAGCTACTACCCGAAGGTAAAATTGCTGCAATGGTTTCGTAAAATGTTTTTCAGAGCTGCCTTCGTGGACTGAGCAGAGAAAGCAATGTAGATGGGAGTGTGGAGAACACCAGTGCTCACTTTTGCATTAGCATGAAAGATGGGATGAATGTTGATTTGAATGAAGCTTTGCTGTCCTCTGAGCAAACGTTGATGGTTCATTGAGGGGTTCTGAGGGACTTTGTCTTTTAATTTTGTTACAAATAGTTAAACACCTTTACTTTGACTGTGTTTGGAGAGAGAGAGAATGTCAAGGAAGTGATGATTTTTATTTTTAATGACACAAACAAGATTATACATGAACTGAGTGTTTCATACACCTCATCACATTCTTGAAACCTGAAAATTATGACATAGTGATGCTAAATCAGGAATTAAAGTGTTATTTAAATTTTGGTTTATACTGTTATGCTTAAAAGACTTTAATTTATGTTAAAATTTATAAAGAATTCAGTTTAATGCTTTAATGTTTGGAAATTATTCAGTTTTATCTAAGACCTAATTAAAAGAAACTTTTGGAAGTTGTGCTGTGTGTTGTTTCCTGCCTACATTGAGGACAAACTGGAATCGCAGAAATATAATCCCATATTTACTGAGGTTTCCAGGAATCTGCAAGCCTATGAATCAGAGGCTGGGTACTTTGCAGTGGGTAATTTATCTGACTCCCCAGAGCCTATCCACAATCTGCAAGTGTTTCATCAACTCTACTTTAGAACACAGGACAGTACAGACCCTTCAGCCCTTGATGTTGTGCCGTCCTTTTATCCTACTCTAAGATCAGACTAAACTATATATCTTTCATTGTCCAACTTCCATGTGCCTATCCAAGAGTTGCTTAAATGTCCTTAATTTTTCCGACTCTACTACCACTGCTGGCAGTGCATTCCACAGATCCACCACTGAGGAAAGAACCTACTGCTGATATCTCCTCTAAACTTTCCTCAGTTACCTTAAAATGTATGCCCCCTCAAAGAAAGAGAACAAAGAAAATCTACAGCCCAGGAACAGGCCCTTTGGCCCTCCAAGCCTAAGCTGATCCAAATGTACTGTCTAAACCTGTCGGTCAATTCCTAAGCATCTGTATCTCTCTGCTCCCCACCTACTCATACATCTGTCCCGATGCATCTTAAATGAATCTACCGTGCCTGCCTCTACCACCTCTGCTGGCAATGCGTTCCAGACGCCCACCACCCTCTGTGTGAAGTACTTACCACGTGTATCCCCCTTTCAACTTTCCACCTCTCACCTTGAAAGCATGACCTCTCGTTATTGAATCCCTCACCCTGGGAAAAAGCTTGTCTCTATCCACCCTGTCTATACCTTCATGATTTTGTAAACCTCAATCAGGTCCCCCGTCAGTCTCCTTTTTTCTAATGAAACTTAACCTCTCTTCATAGCTAGCACCTTCCATACCAGACAACATCCTTGTAACCCTTCTCTGCACCCTCTCCAAAGCGTCCACATCCTTTTGGTAATGTGACGACCAGAACTGTACACAATATTCTAAATGTGACCGAACCAATGTCTTGTACAATTTTAACATGATATGCCAACTCTATACTCAATACCCCGTCCAATGAAGGCAAGCATACTATATGGCTTCTTGACCACTCTATCCACCTGTGCAGCAACCTTCAGGGTACAATGGACCTGCACTCCCAGATCTCTCTGCTCAGCAACTTTCCCAAGGCTCTTCTTTTCATTGTATAATTCGCTCTATAATTAGACTTGCTTAAATGCATCACCTCACATTTGTCTGGATTGAAAGCCATCTGTCACTTTTCCGCCCAACTCTCCAGTCTATCTATATCCTCCTGTATTCTCTGACAGTCCCTTATGCTTTCTGCTACTCCACCAATCTTTGTGTCATCTGCAAACTTGCTGATCATACCTCGTTATAGATGTTTCCACCCTGGGAAAAAGTCTCTGGCTATCCACTCTTTCTATGCCTCTCAACAGCTTGTACACCTCTCTCAAGTCTCCTCTCATCTTCTTTGTTCTAATGAGAAAATCCCTAGCTCCCTCAACCTTTCTTCAGTCACCAGTCCAGGCAGCATCCTGGTAAATCTCCTCTGCACCCTCTAAAGTTGCCAAATCTTTCCTATAATGAGATGTTCAGTTCTGGTCGCAATGTACTCGATGTACTCATATACTCTCCATATTCCCTAATTTACTGAGAGCCAATCTGTCTATCTCAGTGTGAACTGTATTCAGTGGTGGAGCGTCCACTACCTAAAGAGAATTCCAAAAGTCCAGAATGCTTTGAGTTGATTACTTTTTCCTCCTCTGCTGGATTTTCGGTGCTATATTCTGAGACTGCATCCTGATATTAGATTACCTGACCAATGAAAACAGAGTCAGTGTCTACCTTGTTAAGCTGCTTCTGAATCTTGTATGTTTTAATGAGATCTTTCATTCTTCTGAACTCCAAAGAATAGATTCCATTTACTTAGTATCCCATTGTAGGAAAATCACCCTCTCCCAGGGTAAATTTAGCAAGCCATTGCTGTATTACTTTCAATGCAAGCATATCCCTACTTCATCTTAAAAAACAAAGCTACAAAGTATTTGTTACATGGTCTCACCAAAGTCCTGTATAGTTGGAGCAAGACTTCATTCCTATACTGCGACCCCATTGCAATAAAGTCAAAGACCCCCAGAAGGACAAGCGGGAACTTAAGAAAGCAAAAAGGGGGCGTGATAAAGGACCAGTGAACAGGATTAAGGAGAATTCTATGATAAGTACATAATATAAGAAATAGGAGAAGGAATAGACCAGCTGGCCTGTCAAGCCTGCTCTGCCATTCAGTAAGATTATGGCTGACCTTTTTATGGATGCAGGTCTACTTACCTATCTGTTCACCATAACCCTTAATTCCTTTACTGTTCAAAAATCTATCAATCATTGCTTTAAAAGTGTTCAATGAGGTAGCCTCAACTGTTTCAATGGGCAGGGACTTCCATAGATTCACAACCCATTGGGTGAAGACGTTCTTCCTCAAGAAAGGCAAGGATGGTAGGTGTAGGGAATGCTGGATGACGAGAAGTTGAGGTTTTACTCAAGAAAAAGAAAGCATGTCAGGTATAGACAGCAGAGTTCGAGTGAATCCTTAGGGTATAAAGGCAGTAGGAGTATCAATGTCAATTTCACCAGTTTCCTCATCTCCCCTCCCACGCTATCCCAGATCCAACATTCCAACTCAGCACTGCCCTCTTGAACTGTCCTATTTGTCAATCTTCCTTCCCACCTATCTGACCTATCACCAACTTCATCTATCGCATTCCTAGCTACCTTCCCACAGCCCACCTCCTCCCATTTATCTCTGAGCCCCACATTCCTGATGAAGAGCTTATGCTTGAAACATCGACTCATGCTCCCCAGATACTGCCTGACCAGCCGGGCTTTTCCAGTGCCACACTTTTTGACTGATCTCCAGCGAGGAGAAAGTGAGGTCTGCAGATGCTGGAGATCAAAGTTGAAACTTTATTGCTGGAACAGCACAGCAGGTCAGGCAGCATCCAGGGAACAGGAGATTCGACGTTTCGGGCACAGGCCCTTCTTCCTGAAGAAGGGCCTGTGCCCGAAACGTCGAATCTCCTGTTCCCTGGATGCTGCCTGACCTGCTGTGCTGTTCCAGCAATAAAGTTTCAACACTGATCTCCAGCATCTACAGTCCTCACTTTCTCCTACCCACTTGAAAAGTCTGAGTTAACTAGGATAATCAGCATGACTTTGTCAGATGGAGGTCATGCCTAACAAATTTGTTAGAATTTTTTGAAGATGTGATCAAGTGTGAATGTGGGAAGTTCAGATAATGTAGCTTATATGGATTTTAGCAATGCCTTTGACAAGGTCTCACATGGGATACTGATTGAGAAGGCTAAAGCACATGGAATTCAGGGAAACTTGGTGAGATGGATCAGAAATTGGCTTAGAAATAGGACACAAAGATAGTGGTAGAAGAATGTTTAAGTGACAGGGGGACAGTGTCTAGCGGTGTACCACAAAGATCAGTACTGGGACCATTATTGTTTGTTATATACTTAAATGATATGGATGAAAACGTTGGGAGGTTAGCGTTATTTGAAGATGACATAAAGGTTGGTAGCGTGAATCAATAGGGAAAAAGATGGTTGTGGATTACAAGAAGATAAAAATGGGTTGGACAGATCAGTGGCAGATGGTATTTAACACTGATAAATGTGAGGTGATGAACTTTGGAAGAAGAAACAAGACGAGGGAGTATTTAATGAATGGCAGGAGAAAATCATTCAGAGGAACAGAGAGATCTTGGGGTAATTATTCACAGATTCCTGAAGTTGGTAGAGCATGTGAATAGAATAGTTAAGAAGTCATATGGGACATTTGCTTTTATCAGTTATGGTAGAAAGTATAAGAGTGAGAAAATATAAGAATGTTGGGGTTGTACAGGGTGTTATTAGGCCACAGCTGCGTGCTGTTCTGGTCACGTCACTCCAGGAAGGATGTGATAGCACTGGAGGGGGTACAGAGAAGGTTCACCAGGAGGTTGCCTGGGATGGAGCATTGTGTGTGTGTACGCCACAGCAAATATTGGATTCTGGTAAAAATAAATTAATTATAGATTGCAATCCTTTGTAGAATATCTGAATTTTCAGGTGTTAAGATTGCAATGGGCTACGTGGTATTAAGAATAGGACTAGGACAATAGGTCAGATGAATGTGCGCCTAAGGAGTTATAGGGTCATACTGCATGGAAACAGACCCTTCAGCTTAACTCCATGCTGACCAGATTTCTTAAATTGATCTAGTCCCATTTGCCTGAATTTGGCCCATATTTCTCTAAACCTTTTTCATTGTACCTGCCTCTACCACTTCTTCTGACAGTTTGTTCTATATACACACCACCCTCCATGTGAAAAGGTTGCTGCTTAGGTGCCTTTAAATCTTTCCCCTCTCACTTTAAATCTATGCCCTCTAGTTTTGAACTCCCTTCCCCTGTGGAAAAGACTTTGGGATTCAGATTTTTGGATCATTGGGATCTCTTCTGAGGAAGAGGTGACTTGTCCAAAGGGACGGGTTGCACCTGAACTGGAAGGGGATGAATATCCTGGTGGGGAGATTTGTCAGAGCCACTCAGGATGGTTTAAAATAGTCTGGCAGAAGGGTGAGACAAGAGAGAAGGTTGAGACTGGTACAGAGATTAAAGGGAGCAAGTTAAATATATAAAGCAGGCAAGAGCATGGTAGAGAACAAGATAAAGCTGATAAATTAACTATTTATTTCAATGCAAGAGGCCTGACAGGTAAGACTACTGCAGCTACTACAGAAATATGGTTGAGGGAGTGACAGGACTAAGCAGCTCAACATTCCAGGATACAGATGCTATAGAAAGGGAGGCAAGAGAGGAAGGGAAAGTTGTGTTTTTGATTAGGCAGTACTTAGAATATTTGTGGGATTTGTCCAGTGAAGCTATATGGGTGGAAATGAGAAATAAGAAGGGGACAATCACCTTGAAGGGTCTGTACTATAGGCTTCCCAATAGTCAGTGGGAAACTGAGGAGCAAATATGTAGGGAGATCGCAGATAGATGCAAGAATAATAGAGTTCTAATAGCGGGGGTTTTAATTTTCTAAACACAGACTGGGGCTGCCTAGATGTTAGGGCTTGGATAGGGAAGAATTTGTTAAATGTGTTCAAGAAATTTTTCTCAATCAATATGTAGACGGCCCTACTAGAGAAGGAGCAAAACCCAACCTCTTGAGAAATGAGGCAGGGCAAGTGACCGAGGTGTCAGTGGGGGAACAATTTGGGACTAGTGGCCATAATTTTAATTGTTTTCAAATAATTATGGAAAAGGATAGGTCTGGTCAACAAATTAAAGATCTCTCTAGGGAAAGGCCAATTTTGATGTTATTAGGAACTTTCAGAAGTTGATTGGGGAAGATGTTCACAGGTTAAGGGACATCTAGTAAGAGGGTTTCAAAAGTGAGATAACATGAGTTCAGGGAGAGTATGTTCCAGCTAGCATAAAGGGCAAAGCTTGCAGGAGTAGGAAACACTGGATGATGAGAGATATTGACGCCCTGGCCAAGGTAAAAGAGGCATATGAAGGTTATAGACAGCTGGGCTGAAAATGTGTTGCTGGAAAAGCGCAGCAGGTCAGGCAGCATCCAGGGAACAGGAGAATCGCGTTTCGGGCATAAGCCCTTCTTCAGGAAGGGCTTATGCCCGAAACGTCGATTCTCCTGTTCCCTGGATGCTGCCTGACCTGCGCTTTTCCAGCAACACATTTTCAGCTCTGATCTCCAGCATCTGCAGACTTCACTTTCTCCTTATAGACAGCTGGGGTCAAATAAATTTCTTGAGGAGTGTAGGAAGTTTAGGAGTACACTTAAGAGTGAAATCAGTAGAGCAAAAACGGGACATGAGTTAGCTTTGGCAGATAAGGTTAAGAAGAATCCAGAGAGATTCTACAAATATATTGAGGGCAAAAGACTAATCAGGGAAATGATAGGGACACCTTAAAGATTAACAAGGCCACCTATGTGTGGAACCACAGGAGATGGATGAGATACTAAATGATTATTTTGTATCAATGTTTACTGTGGCGAAAGATGTGGAAGCTAGGAGAATAAATAGTGATGTCTTGAAAAGTGTTCATATTATAGAAGAGGAGGTGTTGGAGGTTTTAAAATGCATAAAAGTTGATAAATCCTATAATCTCTATGTCCTTGTTTGCTGTGATCTGCCTGTTCACAAAACAAAGTTTTTCACTGTACTTAGATACACGTGACTTCAATAAATCAAATCAAATTGACACCCACGCGTGAGGTGCTGGAAGATAGAAGGTGAGCTAATGCTGTGCTATTATTTAAGCAAGGCTGCAAGAAAACACCAGGGAATTACAGACAGGTGAGTCTGATGTCAGTGGTGGGTATGTTGCTGGAAAGGATTCTGAGAGGCTCTACATGAATTTGAAAAGGTGAGGTCAGTTTTGGACGAGTCAGCATAGCTTTGTGCATGGGAAAATGTGTCCACAAACTTAATTGAATTGTTTGAAGAGGTGACCAAAAAGATAGATGACGAGAGTGTGGCAAACATTGTCTATATGGACTTTAGCAAGGCCTTCTAAGTAGACTGCTTAGTAAGGTTGGATCACATGGGATCCAGGGAGAACGAGCCAATTGGATTTAAGATTGACTTGACAGTAGGAGATAGAGGGGAATGGTAGAGGGTTGCTATTCAGACCAGTTCTGATCAGTGGTTGCCACAAGGATCACTGCTGGGTCCACTATTGTCAAATGTAGGGGGTGATGGATTCTCAGGTGAATGTAGCACGAACAGCCAAGTTTCTGGTATTGACACTGGCTCCAATGCAACGAGGGGTACGTCGGGTTCCAAGAGATCACTTGTGTTAGGGGATTCTGTAGTCCCCAGGTACAGACAGATGTTTCTGTGGCCAGCAGCAAAAAAGCAGAATGCTGTGTTGCTTCCCTGGTGCCAGGATCAAGGATGTCTCAGAGGGTGCAGAATGTTCTCACGGGGGAGAGGGGACAGCAAGAGGTCATTGTCCACATTGGAACCAACGACATAGGAAGGGGAAAGGCTGAGATTCTGAAGGGAGATTACAGGGAGTTAGGCAGAAATTTAAAAAGGTCCTTGAGAGTAGTAATATCTGGATTATCCTGGTGCTACAAGCGAGTGAGGGCAGGAATAGGAGGACAGAGCAGATGAATGCATGGCTGAGGAGCTGGTGTATGGGAGAAAGATTCACATTTTTGGATCATTGGAATCACTTTTGGGGTAGAAGTGACCTGTACAAGAAGGACGGATTGCACCTAAATTGGAAGGGGACTAATATACTGGCAGGGAAATTTGCTACAGCTGCTCGGGAGGCTTTAAACTAGTAACGTGGGGGCTCCAGGGAGATAGTGAGGAAAGAGATCAATCTGAGACTGGTACAGTTATGGTAGGGGATTTTAACTTTCCAAACATCGACTGGGACTGCCAGAGTGTTAAGGGTTTAGACAGGCCAACAAGAGGTGAGGCCATACTGGATTTGGTTCTGGGTAACGAACCAGGCCAGGTGTTAGAATTAGAGGTAGGTGAGCACTTTGGGGATAGTGACCATAATTCGGTGATTTTTACACTCGTGATGGAGAGGGAAAAGTGTGTACTACAGGGCAAGAGTTAAACCTGGGGTCAGGGAAATTATGATGCGGTGAGCCATGACTTAGGATGTGTGGCTTGGAAAAGTAGACTCCAAGGCAAGAGTGTAAATGATATGTGGAACTTGTTCAAGGGGCAACTACTGAGTGTCCTTGATAATTATGTACCTGACAGGCAGGAAGGAAAGGGTCGTGCGAGGGAGCCGTGGTTTAATAAGGAATTGGAATCCCTTGTTAAATGGAAGAGGGCAGCCTATCTCAAGATGAGACGTGAAGGTACAATTGGGGCGATTGAGAGTTATAGGGTAGCCAGGAAGGACCTGAAGAGAGAGCTAAAAGCAGAAAGGAGGGG